>NC_057758.1:1984028-2100398 GCF_004010195.1 Chiloscyllium plagiosum
CCAACTAAGGACCTTTCATGTCCCCTCCTTGCTGCTCTTGGCTCTCTCTTCAGGTCCTTCCTGGCTACCTTATAACTCTCAATCGCCCCAATTGAACCTTCACGCCTCATCTTTACATAGGCCGCCCTCTTCCTTTTAAAAAGGGATTCCAATTCCTTATTAAACCACGGCTCCCTCACACGACCATTTCCTCTCTGCCTGAAGGGTACATACTTATCAAGGACACTCAATAGTTGCTCCTTGAACAAGCTCCACATATCAATTACGCCCTTGCCTTGAAGCTTACTTTTCCAAGCCACACATCCTAAGTCATGCCTCACCGCATCATAATTTCTCTGCCCCCAGCTATAACACTTGCCCTGTAGTGCACACTTATCCCTCTCCATCACTAGATGTAGATGTGTTGGAAATTTTGGAAAACATGAAGATTGATAAGTCCCCATTACCAGACCAGATCTATCCTAGGCTGCTTCGGGAAGCGTGAAAGGAGATTGCTCAGCCGCTGGCGAAGATCTTGACCTCCTCACTCACCACGGGAGTCGTATGGGAGGATTCGAAGGAGGCGAATGTTGTTCTTCTTTTCAAGAAGGGCAAATCCCTGCCAATTACAGACCGGTCAGTCTTACGTTTGTGGTCAGCAAAGTTTTGGAAAGAATTTTGAGGGATAGGACCTGTGACTATTTGGCAAAGTAGAGCGTGATTAAAGGCAGTCAGCATGGCTTTGTGAGGGGCAGTTCATGCCTCAAATCTTATTGAGTTCTTTGAGGAGGTGGCAAGACATGTCGACGAAGGTCAAGCAGTGGATGTGTTGTATATGGACTTCAGCAAGGCATTTGTTAATGTTCCCTATGGTAAGCTCATTGATAAAGTCAGGAAGTATGGCATACTGGGAGATTTGGCTATCTGGACTCAGAACTGGTTGGCTTACAGAAAGCAGAGAGTAGTTGTAGATGGAAAGTATTCTGCCTCGAGCTAAGTGTTCGTTGGGGTACTGTAGGGCTCTGTTCTCGGGCCTCTGCTCTTCTTTTTATAAATGACTTGGACGTGGAGGTTGAGGGGTGGATTCGTAAATTTGCAGATGACACAAAGGTTGTAGGTGTCGTCGATAGTATCGAGGGATATTGCAGGTTGCAGCGCGACATAGACAGGATGCAGAGCTGGGCTGAGAAATGGCAGATGGAGTTCAACCCGGATAAATGAGAAGTGACGCATGTTGTAAGGTCGAAATCGAATGCTGAATATAGGATTGAAGACAGGATTTTTGGTAGTGTGGAGGAACAGAGGGATGTGGGTGTGCAAGTAAATAGATGCCTCAAAGTTGCCAGACAAGTGGACAGGGCTATTAAGAAAGCATATTGCATTTGGCTTTTATTAACAGGGGGATCGAGTTTAAGAGACGTGAGGCTTTGCCACAGCTCTGCAAGTCCTTGTAAGACCAAACTTGCAATATTGTCCAATTCTGGTGGCCCTACTATAGGAAATATAAAGAGGCTTCGGAGAGGGTGCAAAAAAAGGTTTGCAAGGATGCTGCCTGGACTGGACGGTTTGTCTTAAGAAGAAAGGTTCAAAAAGCTCGGACTATTCCCACTGGAGAGAAGGAGGAAGAGTGGAGGCCTGATCACGGTAAACAAGACAATGAGAGGAATAGATAGAGTCAATAGCCAGAGACTTTTCCCCAGGGCAGGATTGACGGGTATGAGGGCTCATAGTTTTGAGATATTAGGGAAAAGGTATAGAGGAGACGTCAGAGGTAGGTTCTATACGCAGCGAGTTTTGAATGCATGGAATACGTTACCAGTGGTGAAAGGAAAGCAGAGTCATTAGGGACATATAAACGACTGCTGAACAGGCACATGGAGAGCAGTGAGTTGAGGGGTGCGTCGGTGAAGTTATATTATTTTACAGAAGGATTAAACCTCGGCACAACATCGTGGGCCAAAGGGCCTGTTCGGTACTGTACTATTCTATGTTCTATGTTCTATGCTCTCGACCCCACCACCAAGAACATTGTCCCATCTCCATTCTTCGTTGGATTCTGCAAGGGATATTTGCTTCGACAGTCCTTAGTTTGCGCAATTCTCCGCACCAAACCCCCAACCGGAAAAGACACAAAACTTGCCGGCACGCGACCCCCCCCCCCCCCCCCCCCCCCCCACTCACCTCCATCCACGGCCCTAAAAAGTCCTTTCATGTAAGACAGCGGTTCACCAACCGCTCTTCCAACCTATGATACAGCATCAAGTGCTCCAGATGTGGTCTTCTCTATATCTGGGAGACCGAACATGAACTTAGGGAATGTTTCACAGAGCATCGCAGACAGGCCTAGATAGGATAACCGGATCTCCGAGTTACTGCCCATTTCAATTCCCCTTCCCATTCTCTTTCTGACATGATAATCTTTGGCCTACTCCATTCACACAACGAAGCATGCCACAAATTGGAGGAATAACACCACATCTTCCTCCTAGGCAGCCTGCATCCCGGAGCACTGAATTTTGAGTTCTCCAATTTCAAATAACGTACCTTCCCATTTCTCAACTCCATTCCTGTCACCTCCCCATCCATTCCACCCCTCCTTGCCACCAGCCGGATTCATTCTGCCCATACCCAATCAATTGGTACCCTTTACCTGTCTTCAACTCTCCCTATCTTACCAAACTGCCAGCGGCACCCCCTTTGTCTGGAGCTCCTCCAGCATCCACCCCCAGTCCTGAAGAATGGTAACACCCGAAAGGTCGCCTTCTGAACCTTCAGATACTGCCTGGCTGGCTCTGTTAGACCACAGAACATTACAGCGCATTACAGGTCCTTCGGTCCTCAATGTTACAACGACATATGAAACTATCTGAAGCCCAGCTAACCTACATTATCCTGGAATGCTACATATATTTATCCAATGGCCATTTCAATGCCCTTAAAGTTGTCATGTCTGACACTGTTGCACCTAGGCATTACACGGAATTACTGCGCTCTGAGTAAAGAAAATACCTCTGACTTCTGTCCTATGTCTACCACCCCTCAATTCAAAGTTATGTCTTCTAGTGCCAGCCATCACCATCCGAGGATGAAGGCTCTCACTGCCCGCTCTATCTAATGCTCTGATCGTCTATATGTCCCTATTAAGTCACCCCTTACGCTGCATCTCTCTCGAAGGAAAACAGCCTCAAATCCCTCATTCGTTGTTCCTAAGACATTCCCACATCTTCCAGGCAACCAAATTTCAAATTGATTCTTCCAGCCGCCTGCCTCTCTACTTTGCCTAACTCTCCTGGCTGGCACCAGTCTACTTGACTGTATATGTGGTAAGACCAGCTCCCTGAATATATGAGTATACGGCTCAGTATTTCAAATTGCCAATTCAACCGATCGTGCAGTCTGAGAGGAGTTGCAGTCAGACACACAGTGATCCAAGAAAATCCAGAATAATTTCATAGGATTTCTGAGTTCACTCGACATGCAACGTTATCTCTGATTTCTGTCCGCAGATGCTTCCAGTCCTGATGAGATTTTACATAAATTTCTGTTTTCCTTTTGTCAGATTTACAGCATTCATAGATTTTACGGTTTTTAATTTAATTGGAGAAACCTGTGGAATGCTACATTATAATGGCCAGGATATTCCTCGATCATTAACGCCGAGTTTAGACATACAGTTGCCAACGTCAGGTGTTTGTGGCACAGTGTTAACATTCATGTATCCAGGCCAGAAGGATTGGATTCAAGTCACACATCTGCTGGAAGTGTCTCACAATATTCCAAAGAGTTTAATTTAAAATATTTGCAGACGCAAATCTCCACGAGTGGTTTCACTCACTTCCTTCATTTCTGAGCATCTCTTGCTTTACAGTAGGGGTGCTCCGATCTCATAACAAAGAGGCCCAGGTGCCAGTCCCATCAGCTTATAGTGGTCTGTCATAAAACGCTGAACTGGCCGAGTTTCCAAATATTTGCACGTGCAGAAGCAATTGGTAATAGAAACGCAATGTTGGCCATACTTAGAAGACAGATGTGTACATTTGGAACCTCTTGCAGTAATCTCACCGAGAGAGATGTGTACAGTTTGGATGAAGTCACGTCAAAATGAAGTGCCTCCTTTGTAACTACTAATGCGAAAGGGGAACCTGATGAGCAAAGATTGGATACATTTGGGGCTGTACTCAATGGAATTCAAGATATTCAGGCACGATCTAATTAAAACATAGAAGAGAACCAGATGGCAAGAATTTCGAGAGGCTAAAAGTATTTATAGAATCTATTTGCAACTTGAGACGATAATGGGATGATATCTTCTCTCTGGGCGATCGGGAGTGTTTCAAAATCTTCCCTCCACTCGACAATTGAGAACCTTGAAACTACTCAGGGATAAACAACCCGTTTGATGAGTACCACATCAGCAAACATCGCCTCCCCTAACACCCAGATAGTGCAGCAGCATTGAAAACTGTCTAAATGGTGCACTGTAGATATTCACTAAAACCACAACATCAGAATTTCAACCAAACCCTGGAGCACGACCATTGAGAAGGACACAGGCAGTAAGTAGCTGGCAACACCACTCTTTTCAAATTTTTATCCAAGCCACACTCAATCCAGATTTGGAAATGCATTGCCTTTGCTTCAACGTAGCTACTTCAAAATGCTGGAGATCCCCCACTTAGGGCACAGAGAGTCCAAAGACAACAAGTGAACTGTAGATGTTCAAGAAGGTAGTTGACGACCACCTTACAAAATGTGGCTTAGGGAGGAGCAGTAAGCGTTGATCTTGCCAGCGATAGCCATTTACTGCTCGTGATCGAAAGAAAAAGAAAGAAATTAAGAAGACGGTTTGCTGTATTATGTCGTGCAGACAATCTGGACCACCCTTCCATCACTTCACTGATGATACATGATGGACTAAGAGGGTGAAATTTTCTTCCTCTAGCTATATCTTTCAAGCCAATGGTTTATTTTCTGGTAGCTGAAAGTAATCAAAATGTCATTATGAGACTTGCTTTTACCTGCAGGTCTTTATTTAAATCAAATATCACCATCCCACCGTGAAACTACAATTCACAGAACGCTGGAGCGCACAGAAAACAAGTAATGCGGTGGGAGAGTTGAATTTCTGTTACTTTTAGCTAAATGAAACGGCCACAACTCGAGGGAAGTGTATCTTCCTCTTTTCAAGGCATCGGTGAGACCTCACATGGAGCATCACGTCAAGTTTTGCTAATTTAATGGCGGAGGATTGTGAATGCATTTCAAAAAGTTCAGATGAGGTTCACTAGAACAATTCCAAATATGAAAGTTTAAAACAGAAGGATATTTTGAGCAGTTCAGGCCAATACAGAATTCTGGGTTAGAGCGGTGATGGAAAAGCACAGCAGTTCAGGCAGCATCCGAGGAGCAGTAAAATCGACGTTTCGGGCAAAAGCTCTTCATCAGGAATACAGGATGAAGGGCTTTTGCCCGAAACGTCGATTTTACTGCACCTCGGATGCTGCCTGAACTGCTGTGCTTTTCCAGCACCACTCTAATCTAGACTCTGGTTTCCAACATCTGCAGTCATTTCTTTTAACCAATACGGAATTCTGGAGTACAGAATAGTGGGAATCGATCTCATTGATGTCTACAAGATGCTCAAGTATCTCAATGTGGAGGCAATCGCCTCGTGGTATTATCACTCGACTATTAATCCGGAAACCCAGAAAAATCTGGGTTCGATTTACGCCAAGACAAATGGTGAAATTTGAATTCAATAAAAAGAATCTTGAATTACGAGGCAACCGATGACCATGAAACGATTTTTGGAAAAAAACATCTGGTTCAATAATCTCCTTCAAGGAAGGAAATCTGCCATCTTTTACCTGGTCTGACCTGCATGTGACTGTAGTGCCAATGCAATGTGGTTGACTGTCAACTGCCCGCTGAAATGGCCGAGGAAGCCACTCCGTTGTCTCAATCGCAAGGAAGTTGCAGAAAATAACTGAAACTGCACGGACCAACTGGCATGGACCTTGGAACCAGAAAAGACAACGGCAAAAACACAAAGAGTCCTGTTGACCTTACAAAGTTTTCCTTATAAATATCTGGGGGGTAGTGCCGAAGTTGGGAGCGTTGTCTCACAGACTAATGAATCAACAGCCTGACATGCTCATTTATTACGAAACCATACTTACAGATAACATCACAGACTATAGCAATACCATCCTTGAAATTTGTCCGGTCCCCCTGGCAACGCAGACCCAGAAGAGGTGGTGCAAAGTGGTATACAGACAGGCGGGCGTTGTGTTAGGAGTCCTAACATTAACTCCAGACCCCATGAACTCTCATGTCTTCAGGTTAAACATGGACAAGGAAATCTCTTACTGGTTACGACGTTCTGTCCACCTTTGGCTGATGTATCAATACTCCTCCATGTTGAACAACACTTGGTGGAAGCAATGAGGGTGGCAAGGACGCAACATGTACTCTGGGTGAGGGATTTCAATGTCCACCGTAAAGAGTGGCTCAGCAGCAACATTACCGTTCGAGCTGGTCGGGTCCTAAAGGATAAAACTGCAAGACTGGGTCTGTGGCAGATTTTGAAGGAAGCAACAAGAGTAAAAAACATACTTGCCATCAATCTTGCTAACCTGTCGGTTGCAGAGGAGTCTGTTCATAACAGTGTAGTTAAAATGACCACCGCACTGTCCATGTGAAGTCGAATTCCAGCCTTCACATTGAGAATAACCTCAATCGTATTGTGTGGCACTGTCACCATGCTAAGTTGGACAGACTTTGAAATGATCTAGCAGCTCCAGTCAGGGAATCCGTACAGCAGCAGAACTGTACTTCAGAACAATCTGCAATCTCATGGCATGATATATTCCCCATTCAATCATTAACATCAAGCCAGTAGATCAACCCTGTTTCAACAGAGTGTGCAAGGGGGCATGCAAAGCGCAGCATCAGCCATACCTAAAAATGAGGCATCAATCTGTGAAGCTACCAAACATGGCTACCTGCGTGCAAAACCGCATAACCAGCAAGTGATAGACAGAGCTAAGTGATCCCACAACCAACATATCAGATCTAAGCTCTGCAGTCCTTCTACATCCAGTTGTGAATGATCGTGGACAATTAAGTAACTCACTGGAGGAGGAGGCTCTACAAATATCATCATCCTTAATGATGGAGGATACCAGCACATCAGTGTAAAGGATAAGGCTAGTACATTCGCAAGCATCTTCTGTCAGAAGTGTAGAGAGGACGATTCATCTCAGGCTCCTTCAGTGGACCCCAGCATCACATATAGCAGTCTCTAGCCAATTCGATTCACGCCACGTAAGATCAAGAAATGGATAGAGATACTGGATACTGCAAAGGCATAGGCCCTGATAACAATTCGACAATAGCATGTACTGCAGAAACTGCCGCTCCACTAACCAAGCTCTTCCAGTAAAATTACCATTCTGGCATCTATCCAACAATGTGGAAAATTGCCACAAATCCAAGACAAATCCAACCCGGCCAATTACCGCCCAATCAGTCTATTCTCCATCGTCAATAAAGTGATGGAAGGGCTCATCCACAATCAAGCAGCACCTTGTTAGGAACAACCTGAAAAACATGATGATCAGTCTGGGTTTCGTCAGGGTCAATCAGCTCGTGATGTATTTACAGGTTTCATTCATAAATGGGCTGAAGCACTGAGTTATGGAGTGGTGGTGAGAGTGACAGTCCGGAACATCAAGGTCGCATTTAATCGAGTATGGCATGAAGGAGCGATTGCAAAACTAGAATTAGCAGGTATCCGGGCAACACTCGCTGGTTAGAGTCATACCTGGCACAAAGGATGATGCTCGAGGTTGTGGGCGGTCGTTCACCGCAGCTCTAGGACATCTCTGAAGAAGTCGTACAGTTTTGAGTCCTAGCCCATCAAGCTTCAGCAGCTTCATCAATTTCACAAGGTCAGAAGTGGGAATGTTTGCCGAGTATTGCACAGTATTTAGCACCATTCGCGATTGCTCAAATGCAACAAATTCTGGACAATATCCAGGCTAGAGCCGAGAATTGGCAAGTAACATGCGCGCTAAACAAATGCCAGACAATGACTATCACCAAAGGAGACACTGAAAACCGCCACTGATAATCAACGGTATTTCGATCACTGACCCTCCGCCCCGCCCGCCCCCCACCCCTTCCCCCCGTCGGCATCCTTGGCGTTACCATTGACCAGAAGCTCAGATGGAGTCACCACATAAATGCAGTGTATTTTAAGAGGAGGTCAGAGACTAGGGATAACTCAAACTCTAGACTCTCCAAGTCTATCCAACACCTACGACAAACACATCACGAGCGTGATGGAATACTCCCCACTTCTCTGGATGGATCCAGCTACAAGAACACACAAGAAGCTTGACACCATCCAGGACAAAGCAACCCGCTTGGTTTGCACCACATCGACAAACATTCGATCCCTCCACATCGGCGCTCAGTAGCAGCAGTGCGTAGTCTCTACAGGATGCACTGCAGAATTTCACCAAAGATCCTGAGACAGCACCTTCCAAATCCACGACCACTTCCATCTCGAAGGAGAAGGGCGGCAGGGACTTGAGAACACCACCACCTGCAAGTTCCCCTCTGAGTAACACATCACGTTGACTTGAAAAAATATCATCGTTCCTTCACAGTCGTCGGATCAAAATCCACGAATTCCCTCCCTACCGGAATTGTGGTTCAAGAAAACAACTCACCACTACCTTCTCAAGGGCAAATAGGGATGGGCTATCAATGCTGGACAGCCAGCAACGCCCTTGTCCCACAAACGAATTATTAAAAAAAACAGATTAATGATTTCTATTCGAGTGGACGTTTGCCCGTGTGGATCAATATAGCTGGATAGGAAAAGTGTTTAGCATGGATGAAGTTAATTTAAAAGAGAGATGAAGTGGAATTAATTGTCTCAACGGGAAATTCTGTGAAATTCACCACCACAGAATTTGGCCGATAGACTGAACAATATTTAAGGTGGAGATATCCATACGTTTTATAAACAAGAAGATGGAATTGTGATCGAGAAAAGATTAGTCATGATAGTGGTTAATCGCAGACCAGCCTGGACTGGCTGAATGATCCATTCCTGCTCCTAGTAACAGATTCATAGAGTTATAGAGTTTTTGTAGTCGTTATGAAATTACCTTCCTTCTCTGTCAATACTGGGCTTGAGTCGTAGATTGTTCTATTTGTGTCACTAACATTAGCAGTACATCCGCCATCTGTGACAAACGAGTAATTTAAAAAAAAATTCTTGGGAGCAGTGATTTTGATAAAAGGCACAGAAATGTTAAGAATTGGCAGTGAATTGTAATTGTGTATATGTAAATCGTGAAGAAAATGCTCACGTTGAGGTGCAGTCACTGATAATGAACGGACGTGAGTGACCATTGCGCTGATCATACTGGGGTGACTTATGTTGAATGTATTTCCCCGATAGATCTTTGTGACTGGCGTGCGGCCAGATGAAAATTTTAAAAAGTTACGTTTGCAAATGCGTACGAACTGTCTTCGCAAATTGCTAAATTGCAGCTGTTTCATACAGTTCCTAATAAATAGGAAGCCTGTGACAATTTGGAATTCGTGATTGAGAGGATTTGCAATTAATTCACCAGTATAATTTCAATTATGTTGGAACTGTATTGATTGGAGATTGCCAAAATCTCAATGTTGGGGAGGAATTTCACTGAAATCTATAACTTTCCAAAAGAACTGGACAGGGTAAATATAGGAACGATTTCGCCAGTAATCTGTGAGTCCGGACTCTCACAGTCTAAGTATAAAGTGTAGGACTAAAATGAGGAGAAACGTCTTCACCGAGGAAATGGTGAACATGAGGAATTGTTTTCCAGAGGAAGAGTTCTAAACTAAAATACTGAATATTTGACCATCGAATTATCTGAAGGTTCTCGGACTGACTGGATTAAAGGCTATAGGGAGAAAGCCGAAACAAAAGGCTGAGTTTGATGATCATCAATGATTGTGCAGAATAGAGAAGCTGGCTGGAACGACAACTTGCCTACTCAAGCTCTTATTTTCTCCATATCGATGTTTGTCTGAAACAGAAATGTGAAGGATGAAAGCAGCCTGTTTCAACCTCCCACTGAATGGAGATTGGAGCCAGTTTTCAAGGAAGAAATGTTGCATCCAGCTTTGATATGGGCAGCGTTAGTATTCCCAAACCTAAATGCAAAAGGCAGATATGAATCGAGCTTTACAAAGTGATGATTTCACATTGATATATGACATTAACGTTTCCCGAATTCAATAATTTCTCATGCACGTCCACAAACCATTATATTTGTTTCCTCGCTAGCCACTGTAGAGCTCCCAGAGGACTGGCCATCAGCTACTGTTGCTCCCCTGTTCAAGAAGGAAAATATAGTTAACCGAGAGATGCGATTTTCACATCGTTGTTTCGGATGCTATTGAAGAGAATTATTTCTAATATTATTTACGCACAATCGGACAACAATGGTCTAATTAGGAAGTGTCAATATGGCATTGTGCAGAGTTGGTCATGCCTTAATATCTTGATTGATGTTTTGAGGAGGTAATGAACGCGATTTATGTATAGCTGTGGATGTTATCTCCATGGATCTACAAGACTTAATAATACTCTTTCCTGTAAGGATCATTCAGAATCTTAAATTGCATGCTGTTGCACGTTGGGAAATCAAATGTTAAGGAAAATTGTACAGTTAACAGATACACACTGAACATCATTGATATAAAGATTGATCTTGAGGGTTCAAGTTCAATGTTCCCTGAAAATGTCCACACAATTTGATGATTATGTTGCATTCTTACCTTATTTGATCAGGGATTGAGTAAAACTGTCAGCTTATCATTTGCAGCTTCATAAGATTTTGATTTGCTCACACATCGAGAATTGCACTCAATTCTGGTCGTCACATTACAGGAAGGAGCTGGATGCTTTGGAGAGAGTGCACTTTGAGCAGTCTACATTAAGCAATCATTTTCCTAAGCTCTGTAAATATTGTCAGCCATGTTCTACTTGGCAGCTGTCAACTATTTTATGTTGTTCAGTCAACTGCATTCCTAAATGTGAGAGATGAGGTCTGTAATTCAGAAGGAATATTGCCAGAAAAGACCATGATATATGGAATACATGACGAAAAGTGCAGCGTTTGATTATAAAAAGTGAAAGTGGACAGTTGGTGAAAGGTGATGAATGTGGTGGTAGGAGTAATAAGAATTCTCTGGTCAGGAAATACTGTTTAACCTTAGTAATGATGCAGTTAGATCTCAGATGGCAGTGATGCCGACTGTGTTCCAAATGTCAGTGGAGAATCAGTCAACCCAGGTGTTAGAGGATGCATATCTTTTGATTTTTCTAACGGTCTGGAAAACGATTCACAAAGCTATATGTTGAAAGAGGAGGAGAAAGTGCAGAATAAGGTTAAGCAACTTGAGCGTTAGTTATCAGAAAATGTGTTTGATAAAATTGGGAAGATAAAAAACGGAACACAAATTTATTTCAGAGAAATTCAGCTAATTTCTTGGAAGTAAATATATCCCCAGAGAAAAGTAGATGTATTTATTTCAGGGAAATGAGCTGAATTAAGACTGAAAGAGTGAAAACGTAAACAGTTGTATCAACACGCACAGACAGAAGAAGAATATGAGTGTATTTCAGAATGTTACCATCGAGATAAGAAGTCTTGATCAGGAAGTGGGAACAGTCACCGATTTAGTCCGTTGAAAAATATGCAGAATTTCATGCAGTTGTTTTATTGGTGAATTATATAAAAAAAGGAGTTCAAACCCCTGGCACTGCAAGAAAGAAAACAGAAAAGCTGTGAAAAATCATTCACACTGAACTGTCCTCTGACTCACTTCCAATAAAATGGCATACTGATGTTAAATAGACATATCTCGACAGTTATTCTGCCGCGATAAATTGCACACGATAGATACACAAAATGTTTAGATTTTTGCTAGAATAGTTTTATTGGAGCAAAGAGGTTCAATTAACACATTGATAAAATTGATCCAGATCTTGCCTTTGAACAATAAAGGAACAATCCCGCATTGCTGTGACATTCAAACGAGTCCTCATTAAACTGAAATAAATACCACATCGCAGCAAGAAGCCACAGCAGCGGTGACAGAAGCAAGTGAGTTAGAAGAACAGCTCTAAGAAACGAACATAATCGAGACAAGACGTACTTTAGGGAGTCTCGATGCAACTGAATACGTGGCTATGCTGGTGAAACACATTGATGCATGGAAAACATGGATAGGGATGAGATACAGCGATACACCAAACAACCAGTAACTGCGTGTTTTCTGTGGGCTTGTGTGGGCAACAACACTAGAGACATTTTGAAATGTGCACAAGAACGATGCCAATAAGTTACCAAAAGATATCAGTGGGAGACAGGAATTGGACACACAGCATGTGTTGGAAGCCGTTCTGGATCAGCAAAATGAGAAATATTTTGTGAGAGTGCTCTGTCTGAACCGAACATTGGGATTGTCGATTCTACAGGCATCATCCTTCAAAGTAGAAATGTGAGCAGGAAATGGTTGAAAGCAGCGGCGGCAAATGTTATGTTCTGGCGGTGTAATGTGCTCTCTGTGGCGTGGACCGCTTATGTAAGCCAGACATTCAATAGTTTCCCTTACCTAAATTCAACGTAAGTGTGGAAATAAAAAAGAATGACCATGTATAGGATGGAATCAGGAGCAACAATGCATTATTTGTAGCATGTTTTGAGACTTACAGCTGTATTCGTAATATGGTTCCATTAGATGAGATTGCGTCACCTGCATCTTTGAATATTAAACAAACTGTTGCATACTGCAAAATCTGTTATAAGATTTATAAAACGTTTTCAGAGCTATATTGAATAAGTGTCTGTTCTCACAACATGCTATCTGATTGCCACTTTTCATCAGCTAAATGTGGAATGTGAGCTTTTACATTTTCCACCAAGAGAAGATTCCGTAAACGACAGAGGAGAGGAACAGTACTGAGTGAATATAAGAGATTACTGGCTTTCTCCATTCATGAACTATTACTCGAAAATATTTCTGACATTAATACAAATAAATAAGCAAATCTGACACCACCTGTGGGAAGAAATTAGACTTTAGGCTTCAAGTCGTTCATCAGAACCTTTTTAGTGCGGCTTCCCTAGACTCGGACGTTTACTTCACTTTCAACCCACAGATACTGCCAGAGTTAGAACATAACACATTACAGCGCTGTACAAGCCCTTCGGTTCTTGATGTTCTGCCGACCTGTGGAACCAATCTGAAGTCCATCCATTCTCCACTATTTCATTTTCATCCACGTGTTTCTCCAATGGCTATTTAAATGCCCTTAACGTTGGCGAGCCTACGACTGTTGCAGGCTGGGCATTCAAAATATTATTACGTTCTGAATACCTTCAACATCTGTCCTATATCTATCACTCCTCAGTTTAAAGTTATATTCCCTCGTGCGAGTCATCACTATCCGAGGCAAAAAAAGACTCTCAGTTTTCACCGTCTAACCCTCTGATTATCTTATATGTCTCAACAAACTCACCTCCCAAATTCTTATTTCTAATGAAAACAGCCTCAGGTCCCTCAATCTTTTCTTATAAGCCCTTTTCTCCATACCAGGTAATATCCTACAAAATCTCTTCTGAACCCTTTCCAAAGCTCCCACATCCTTCCTATAATGCAGTGACCGGAACTGTACGCAATACTCCAAGTACAGCCGCACTAGTGCTTTTTCTTTGTAGCTGCAACATAACCTAATGGTCTGAAACTCACTTCCTCTACCCATAAAAGCTAGCATACCGTATGCCTTCTTAACATTCCGATCAACCAGGGTGACAACTTTCAGGGACTATGTACTTGGACACCAAGATCTCTCTGTTCATTTACATTACCAAGAACCTTACCATTAGCCCAGTACTCTTTATTCTTGTTGCTCCTTCCAAAGTGAATCATCACAGACATTACCGCATTAAACTCCATTTGCCACATCTCAGCCTGCCTCTGCAGCTGGTCTATGTCGCTCTATATCTTGCAATATCCTTCGGGACTATGCTGAACTCCACCGATCTTAGTGTCCTACTCAAATTTACTCACCTATTACTTCTAGGGACTCATCCAGTCATTTGACAAACAGCAGTGTCCCGAAAGCAGATCCTTGCAGTACACGACTAGGAACTAAACTCCATTATGAACCTTTCCCATAAACAAGCACCCTCTGTCTTCTTTCAGCTAGCCAATTTTTGATCCACTCTATCAACCTGAATCCCATGCCTTGGTGCTTTGTGCAATTGTCTACCGTGGGTAACATTATTAAACGCCTTGCTGAAATCCATATACACTACGTCAAACGCTTTTCACTCATCCATCTGTTCGTCACCTTGTCAAAGAACCCAATACGGATTGTGAGGCACAGTCTATCATTCCAAACACCATCTTGACCAATGCAAATCAGCTTTTTCCTTGATATATGATTATAAATCCTTTATCTTATAACGTTTTCCAACACTTTACCCACAAAATAAGTAAGACTCACTGTCTATAATTTTCAGGGGTGTCTCTACTCCACTTCTTGAACAAGAGGATAACACTTGCTATCATCCAGTCTTCTTGCCCTATTCCTGGGCATACTGATGCTAGTAACATGAAAGCCAAAGCCTCTGCAAACTCCTCCTTAGACTCCCAGAAGTGATGCATCTGACCAACCACTTAGGTTTAAACAAAACAGAATTTACTTGTAAGGTTACCGAATTAAACACAAACAAATCATGGCAGAATACCGAATAACTTAATCTTTATGAAAGCATAACAGATGGTCCCAGTTAATGATACTGATATAAGTACTTGTAACAATCCCCATTAGCAACCTTTGGCCCAAAATATAAAATCAATAACAGGTATCTGAGAGGAGATAGAGAGATGACAGTATAGAAACATCCTTTTCCACGTAAATGTTTCTTGGAACAACATTCTTACAACTGACTGACTGCTTTCAGCGAGCACTCAGACTGCGAAAGAAAATCAAACCCAATCAATGAAGTGCCGTGCTGGAAAAACTGGCCGCTCCCATTTCATTGTTCATGTGTTGTTTTGAAAAAAAAAATGCTTAAGTTGTTTGCCTGAGTCAGTATCTGTTAGTTACAATCAAAGTGGCCTAAAACCCATACAAGTCAGACTTCTTGGAATCGCTGCTGCTACCATCTGTCTGAAAAAAAAGGACAACATAACCTTGTTAAAGTAGCAACATCGTCCCACCCCGCCAGTTGAGAAAAAGGGATACATCAATATCAAAACATGGCTTCAATTTCAAGCCCCTTAATCGTAATTGTTAGTAAATGACACCATGCATGTACATTACTTTGACTGCAAGCATGCAAACATGCACTGCTACGTTATGTGAAGTTCGCCTCATTACTGCAATGGAATGCCACAGTTTCTCACTCAAGTCTCGATCGTGCTTCAACAAACATGTTTCCACGTCGTTCCACATGCAATTTTCAATCGAATGGCTGCAACAAAAAAAAACATCTAAACAGTCGAGCATTTTCTCTTTAATATTCTCTGCAAAGGTCAACTGTTTATGATCAATATTTCTGAGTGTCTCGCGTAGAACATAACATTTTACAGCGACGTACAGGCCCCTCGGCCCTCGATGTTCCGTCGACCTGTGAAATTAATCTGATGCCTACCTAACCTGCACCATTCCATTATTATACATACTTATGGCAAATGCCCATTTAAATAGCGTTAAAGTCTACTACTGTGGAGGAGGTGAGTACTGCAGATACTGGAGATTAGAGTCAAGATTAGAGTGGTGCTGGCAAAACGCAACAGATCAGGCAGCATTCGTCCCGGGACCCTCCAAGCCCCTGTCATCAATGTGGTCTTCACCGATTTCCTCATTTCCCCTCCCTCGACCTTATGCCAGTTCCAAATGTCTAGCTCAACACCGTCCTCATGACCTGTCACAATTGTAAATCGTCCTTCACATGTATCTGCTCCATCCTCCTCTCCGACCTATCACCTTTACTCCCACCTCCATTCAAGTATTGCACTCTCAGCTACCTCCTCACCAGCCCCTCCCATTCATCTCTCAACCCCCGAGGCTCCCAGCCTCATTCTGAATGAAGGGCTTTTGCCTGAAACGTCGATTTGCCTGCTCCTCAGATTCTGCCTGGCCTGCTGTGCTTTGACTCTTCTCTTGATTCTAGTATTGTTGCAGGCATGGCCTTCCACGTCCCGAACACTGTCTCAGTAAAATAAACCACACCGCTATCTGTCCTAAATCCACCACTACTCAATTTAATGTTGTGTCTCCTTGTGTTAGTCTTCAGCATCCGAGGGAAAAGGCTCTCACTGTACAGCCTATCGAACAGTGTCACTATCTTGTACGTCTCGATTAAGTCACCTCTCAACGAAAACAGCATCAGTTTCCTCAGCATTTACTCGTAAACCTTCCATCCATACTAGTAACATCCTGGTCAATCTCCTCTGAACCCTTTCCGAAGCTTCCACATCCTTTCCATAATGCGGTTACTAGAACTGTTTGCAATACTCCACGTCGTTGGTCCGACACTCTAACAAACGCCAACACACCATATGCATTCTTAACTGCCCTATTAACCTTGGTGTGAACTTCCAGGGATTTATGCACCTGCGCACCGAGATTTCTCTATTCACCTACACTGCCAAAATCTGGATGTAGGTTTGGTCTCTGAGCTGCAAGGTTCATTTTCAGACGTTTCGTCACCACCCTTGCTAACATTTTCATTGAGCCACCGAATGAAACACCTGTCGGGCAGTCCACTTTCTATGTATGCTTGAGTTTCCTTGGGTCTGCACCACCAGTGCTTCATTCGGAGGCTCACTGAAGATGTCACCTAGTATGGTGATGAAACGTCTGAAAATAAACCTTCAGCTTAGCCAGCAAACCTACAACCAGAACCTCAACATGAGCTACAAATCTTCTCAGAACTCTATAACTTCCAAGAGTTTTACCATTAGCCTAGTACTCTGTATCCTTGTTATTTCTTCTGAAGTCAACTACCGCACACTTTTCTGCATTAAACTCCATTTTCCATTTCTCCAGCATGTTATCTATGTCCGTCTGCAACCCAGAACATGCTTTGGCACTATCTGCAACTCTGCCTACCTGAGTGACATTCCAAGTTTACTAACCCATTTTGTACACCTACATCGAGATAATTTATAAATATGACAAACAGCAGTGGTCCAAAACAGATCCTTGCGTCAGACCATTGGTAACTGAACTCCACGATGAACATTTCCCATCAACCACTACGTTCTATCTTCTTTCAGCGAGCCAAATTCTGATCCAATTCGGTAAATCACCTTCACACCCGAAAATCTGTATTTTGTGTAATAATGTGTATACATGACTGGTAACATAAACATTGAAATGTTACAACACCAGTACCAAGTTCATTGCCTCATTCTCAGCTACCGAACATTTCGAAGATGAATATTCAATTACCAAGAGAAATAGATATTGGGTCTCTGTCTTCTTGTCTTTTTCTTGCAAGAGCACAGCAGAAACACTTGCATCGATAGACACTTTGGTTGATTTTGCAAAATCAGTTGTGGCTAATACTGGAGCAGTGGGTAACACAGCTTTCAGGTTATTAAATGCCTACTGACAGTCCGCTGTCCACTGGAACCTCTTGCCTTTCTTCAGCAGGTCAGTGAGTGGAGCAACCACACTGCTAACATTTTCACCGTGATCTACCTTTCCCTTTCCACGTGAGGATTTCCTTTTGTCCCCAATCTCTGTCCCTTATGGATTGAAATTGATTTTGGAAGCCACAGTGTGCTTGCTTCCTAGACCAACTCATAATCGTCAGCCAATACAGCTGCTAATCCTGCCGTTTTAAATCTTTATTCTTCCACATGATTGGTCATAACTTTAGAAAGTACATTTTCGCACTGCTGTCTCAGTGCTAATTTGGGACATTCAAATTCCCTCTCTTTCTTCCTTCCCCCTCTCTTTTCCTTTTTCTTGTATCTCTCTCTTTCCCTTTCTTCTCTCTCCCTCCTCTTTTTCTTTTAATTCTGCTAAAGCGATTCATTCTTTTTCTTTTTGTCTCAATAAAATGATTCTTTCATTTGCGCTTTCCTCTGCTTTTAATCGTAATTCAAACTGTTTTATTTCTTTTGCCTTTTAGTTGTGTTTTCCCTTTACCTCAAGCTGCTTCATTGTTCGATTGAAGTTTGCACGTCTCCAAAAACTTAAATGCTGAGTTACTACGACAATTATGTTTCCTTTCCTCACTAAAGGAGGCAGCTCCAACAACAGATTGTCAGCTAATTTTAACATCTTGTCCTTAATCACCTCTTGGAAAGCATGGAAGGTCACTTTCTCCACACCTAGATAACTAATTCTCATAAGGCCTTTGATATTCGTTCAGCAAGGTGGGATGTATGGGATACAGGGAGATTTGGCTGTCCGGATACAAAATTGGCTAGCTTAAAGAAGACAGCGAATGATAGTGGATGTAAAGTATTCTGTCTGGAGGTCGGTAACCAGTGTTGTCCCGCAGGGGTCCTCTGCTGTTTGTAGTTTCTACAAATGACTTGGATGAAGTTGTGGAGCGGCGATTGAGTAATATTGCTGATGACACAAATGTCGGTGGTGTTACAGATAGTGTCGAGGGCTGCTGCAGGCTACACGACATTGACAGAATGTAGAGCTGGGCTGAGAATTAGCAGAAGGAGTTCAATCTGCAGAAATCCGAAGTCAGTCATTTTGGAAGCTCGAAATTGAACGCTGAATACACGATTAAAGACAGGATTATTAGCCGTATGGAGGAAGAGCGAGATCTTGGGGTACATGTGCAAAGATCACTTAAAGATCACCAATATGTTGATAGCATTGTTAAGAAGGCATATGCTGTCTTGTCTTTCACTAACAGGGGGATTTACTTTAAAGCCACGAGGTTTTTCTGCAGCTCTATAAAACACTGGTTAGATAAAATTCGGAATGTTGCGTTCAGTCATTTTTGCCTTATTATCGAAAGGATGTAGACGCTTTAGAAAGGATGCAGATGAGATTCAGGAGGATGCTGCCTGGATAAGAGAGCATAGCTTATGAAGAGTGGTTAAGTGAGCTGTGGCTTTTCAAACAAGAGGGAAGAAGGAAGAGAGGTGACGTTTTAGAGGTGTGCTCAGTAATGAGATTATAGACAGAGTAGATCGCCAGAGACTTTTTCAGAGGGCAGAAAAGGTTGTCATGAGGATTCTTAATTTTTAAGGTGATTGGAGGAACGTATAGGGGATAGGTCCGAGTTTGGTTCTTTGTGCAGTCAGTGATGGGTCCGTAGAATACGCTGTTGTCGAACTAGAAACAGTAGGGACATTCAAGCTTTGGCTGGACAAACAAATGGTCGGCAGTAAATTAAGTGTTCTGTCGGTTAGGTTAATGTGAGATTAAGATAAATGCTCGATACAACATCGTGGGCTGAAGGGGCTGTTACTGTGCTGTACTGTTCTATGTTCTATATACTATGAAAGACCTATTGTTATCACAAGGACTATTTAAAGTAACCGATTTCAAAACCCGGAACAAAAGATACTGTCATCGCCTAATCGCTTCCTTCCAGTCCAACAACTCTAAACCCAATTGGCATCGAAAGAACAAGTCCCTGACAAGACCCCAATCAGTTGTGGACAGGCCAGATAATCTCCAAACATTTCAAGAATGTAGCACAGAGCTAAAATGCTAGGTGTTTTCAGCAGATGTAACGCTGCTATTCCAGGACTGATGTAGTTGTTCAAACCACTTAGCTTTAAACAAACAAGAATTAATTTAAACGGCTACAAAATGAAACACATACAAAAGAGAACAGAATGTCGAATAACTTAATCTATCTGAAAACCCAACAGAATATCAACTTAATGATGCTGTTCCTAGTACTTGCACCAATTCCTAGAACACCGTTTGTCACTAAAGGTAAAATCAAACACAAGGTCTTACAGGAGTGAACTCAGAGAGAGTTTCAGCATTGACCTTCTTATTTAGGTACAGCAGCTTCTCAACTGCCTGAACGTTTTCCGTAAATAACCAAACCAAACCAAATACCAGAAAAGCTGATCTTAGAGAACTGGCTACCGCCGTTTCATTCTCCAAGTGTTTTTATTTTTTAACTCGAAAGCCTTTGGCCTGAGACATTCTGTTTCAATCAATTAGAATCAAATTTGACCTAAAACCCATCGAAGCACATACATTTCAGATCCTGCGTTTTTACTATCACCTAAAAACCCCCACCAATGACAGCTTAGTTAAAGGAGATGCATCATCAAAGAGGGGAAGAGAGATAAAGGTTGAAAAAGAGAAGGAGTTTAAGAGGAGCAGAAAAAGGGTTGGAGAAACGGAGTGAGAAATGCGGGTGATAAAATGGGATGTGGTCAAGAAAGACAGAGAGAAGTAGGGAAATAGCAGCTGGGGGTAAAAAGGGAGTTAGAAACAAATGGTGAGAAACACAAGGAGGGAAAAAGAGGCCGAGAAACAGAGGATAAATCAAATGTGTCATATAGAGATAAATTAGATAAAAAGTGGACAAATAGAGAGGGCTGACAGTAGAAAAGAAACAGGGAGTGAGGAGAAGAAAGAGAAACCAAAATTGTGATTGGAGCAAAAAACTATTATTGGGAAACGGAGAGACACACAGTGGGGAAACGAAGATAGAAAATCAGTGACACAGATTGTGAGGAGGAGGAGCAGAGCACGATTAGTAGCTAAGAATGAATGAGCAGAAAACAGAAAGTGAGAAAATAATCAGGTTAAACAAACAGTGAGAAGCAAGAAAAGGTAAGCATGTGGGGATTCTCACAGTGAAAAATAGACCTGGCAAAGAGAGATAGAAGGACGGACAGAAGTGGAAAGTAAGGGAAGGAGAAGCAGCAAAGCAAAGATAGAGATGGAGGCAAAGCAATGATAATATGCGGCAGAAATAGAGAGGCAGGAACTGAGATGAGGAAAATAACTGGGAAAAACAAAAGTGGAGATAAAGAGGGGAGATGAAGAGATGGATTGAAAAGACATGGGAAACAGATGCATATCCTCAGGGTGAGTAACGGTGGAACCCGGGACATTGTCATTGTGGTTCCAGTTCTATGATGATTACAGCCTTGTCGCTATGAGATGGCAATGCTCCTCCCATTCACCGACTTCCCCTTCCTCCCTGTTACTGTGAGGTACACTCTTATCTCAGTGACAAACGGGAGATGGATAAGAGGGAAGGTTCAATTGTGTGAGTTTCAGATTAGACTGGAATAGATTCCCTACAGTGTGGAAACAGGCCCTTTGGCCCAAACAGTCCACACCGACCCTCCAAAGAGTAACCAACCCAGACCCATTTCCCTCTGACTAATACACGTAACACTATGGGCAATTTAGTATCGCCAATTCACCTGACCGCACATCTTTGGATTGTGGGAAGAAGCCATAGTACCCGGAGGAAACTCACGCAGACACAGGAAGAATGTGCACACAGAGAATCGCCCGAGGCTGGAATCGAACCTGGGACCCTGGTGCTAACCACTGAGCCACTGTGCCGCCCCATCCTTTTGAAAGAACTGCAGCAGAGGGAGATGGTATCATAATGAAGAAAAACTGAATTATAGATACAAAGTTAGCATTAGTCAGAACACCAATGAGTCTCGCAAGTGGAAACATTCGCTTTTTTCGTAGCATACAACAGCGTAGTTGATGACACCATAGGAAGGAAACGCATTGCAGGCAATCACGTTTTCATGACAATCTTCGTCTCTGCAGGTCACCCCATCACGGTCACATCACAACAATTTAACAGGCCAAAGGAAAGGAAGTCTCAATTAATACAACAGTTCTCCCAAGACAGCATAATCCAAGATGACCCCCAGCACTTTGCTGGCCAGAACTGTGCACAGTGCTATAAGCGTGCTCTCACTGTGGGACATAGAGACCAGAACTGTTCACAGTGTTCCAAGAGTGATCCAGCGGAGATTCAATTGGAAAACGGAACAGATTCACAGAAAACCCGCTGCGATCTCACCTTTTGACAGAATCTAGCTTTATAAGAAGCTTCACGGGAGCTGACTGTATCACTGCTAGACTTTGGGTCCAATGAACAGCTCACAAGTCACAAGACTACCTACTTCAGTCAAAGTGATTTTTTGGAAGGAGAAATTTTAATTACTGGAAATTAGTAAATGCTCGCAGACATGAAGGGACAGCCACCAAGGACAATCAGGGACTGTCCTGGAAGAGAGAGTTAGAGCGATGCAGATATCTTGCAGGGTGGAGTGTCTGAGGGTGATTGCCGAAGATGGGTAAGGTTAGATCAATGGGCAGGTGTTCCAACCAAAATATAGATTTAATAGAATGCATGCGCCAAGACTAGCATGTGAAAGGGAAATTCAACGTGTGGGGGTGGGGGAGGGGGCGCAAGGGGGGCGGGGGGGCGGGTGGTGGCCTAAGGTTAGAGGACAGTCTACTCCATTGCAACTTATTATATCATTTATTTTATTGAAATGACCAATGGTCAGATTGAAAGCATTTGATTTGCAAATGGTTTTTCAAACAGAATCATGTGTCAAGGTTTGTTGATGGTACGAAGAGGCAGACATATATTATCCCCTTTAATGTCAGGAAACTTTCGACAGGCTAAATGGACACCCTCTGGTCCAATCAATATGTTAGTAGGTTGAGCACTCAACGAAAAAGTGCCATAGTTTGTAGACAACGAGAGATTCCACGAACTCCATGATTGCAGTGCACAAGAGTTTTGATTTCCCCATGTACCACTGACTTCCCTGATGGTGCAAGGAGATGACCAGAGCATGGACGCTGTTTACTTCAGGTGGTTAACTACTGAATAATCACACGGGCACTGTGCAGATTGGGCTCCACCTACGGTTATGTGATGGAACATTTCACTAACTGAGAAAAACGGCAACTGGCCACAAAGAATGAATACAATTGCCTATCATTGTGGTTTGTGAATTAAAAAGAAATATCAGGAATCTGATCTCTGAAATAACTGGAGCAGTGAATTCAAATTCCATTTTACTGTTCGAAATAGGAGTCATTCTGCATTGATGCGACTTTTCCCAAAATAAGTCACAGACATGCGCACAATCTCTTCTCTTTTTCCCATGGTCCCTCGCTGGAGTCACAGCGTTGGCCCTGCTGCTCAACGACGATAGTTGTAAGTGACCATAAATTGAGCACAGTGTTTCCACTCATTTTAATTCTGATATTTGTGGGAGCTCGCTGCACAAATCGGTTTGGCATGAGCAGTGACCACACTTTGACATTAATTGTTTCCCTGCAGATGTTCTGGGTTGTGCAATACTGCGTCAAATTTTATATTCTCGTCTCTACCTTTTCTGAAAGCTTGATTTCTTTCTTTCCTTCCATCCTTCCTTCCTTCCTTTCTTTCTTTCTTTCTTTCTTTCTTTCTTTCTTTCTTTCTTTCTCTCTCCCCTCTCTTTCTCTCTCTCTCTCTTACGTACACTCCCACTCAATCTCTCTCGCTGTGCCCCCGTTTCTCTCCCTCTTCATTTTCCTCATTCTCTCACATTCGATACTGGTTCTTGTCTCTCATCTGAATATTACCTTCCATCCCACTCTGTCTCCATCCCCCTCCCTTTCTCTCATCTTATCCATAATATCTCTCTTTCTCTATCCGAAGACCAATACTCCAGGTGTGTGTCGATATTACTCGTTCTCCTTCTTCATCTTCCGCTCAATACTCTTGTGTGTAAGTGTATGTTTGAGTGCACATTACTGTGTGTGGGTGTATGAGCATGCATGTCTGCTTACTCTTCCGAGACCTTAACATAATGTTTCACAATATGTGCCTGATTGAAACCATTATATTGGACAACCAATAATTTAAACTCGTACTTTGTGCCTGTAAACAGGAAATGAGCTCTTGGCTCATATTCGTCTGTGACCTTTGGTGAAGTGTGTAAGACAGGACAGCGACAGACAACAGGACAGTTTTGCTTCAGAGGTCAATATTTAGTAAACTAGCAAAGACTGCACGTGAGAAGCCTGGCCAAAAAGATGAAGAGGATCTTTTTGCACTGTAAACATTCCAAGTCATGAACATCACAACAAGAAACATCTTATGGACAAGGTTAGATCATTTCAAAATGTGTTAAGAAGGAAGCCCAGACTCTAACATTTTTTCTTATTTTGATAGCAGATATGAAGTGGCTATTCCAAGAGTCTTGTATCTGGTCAAACCACCCGGCTTTGTGCAGAACAGAATTTGTGTTAAGGTCAAAATTGAAAAACAAACAAAGGATAACACAATTAAGAATAATTTAATAATGCGAAAACCCGAACGCCTCGAAAGCGCAACTGAACGAAGGAGCAGTTCCTATTCCAGTTATATTCCAAAAATAGACCACTTTGCAAAGAGTTATTTGAAACACACGTTCTTACAGGCAGGAGAGATTTCAGAGACAAACGTCAGTCAAGAATCGTCTGCTGAAGCTTTGAATTTTTCTCTGGACTGCGTCAACTTTCCGCTGCTACAGCTGAATAAAATTCGAAGAAACTTGAACTCAGACAACTGAAAAAATCCCCTGTCGTTGTTAGAATGGACTTTTCCGCATTTCTGCCTTTATGACACCTCCTTTAAAAAATGAGCATAACAATATTTTTAAAGTGACAGTATTTTCACAAAGAGCTGTATCTCGATATTCAATTGCGTTATTATCACTGAATTTTCCCACTACCAACATCCTGAAAAATACCGTTGACGATAATTTAACTGTCGCTCTTTTGCATTTAATGGAATTACAATCATTGAATTGCCTCGATTTTAACATGTTGGGGATTACCATTTTGAGTGAATCTAATGAATTCCTTTGACGTTCAATGGCATCAAATTATTGATTAGCTCAGGATCAACATCCTGGGGATTTCTATTTAAAACGCATTCAATGACATTAGCAGCATTCAAGTTTCTCACCTCTTAAAAACATGAGTATTATCTTTGTTATGGATGGCCAAACCCACTCAAAATATTTTAAGAAGGTTGCCCACAACCTAACCTTTCATGTTGTTTCATGCAAATGTAATGTGGTTAACCCAAGTGTGATGCAGCTGGTCAAAGCACTTGGCTTCAAGTAAACAAAATTCATTTACACACCACAAAAGGAAACACCAAGAAAAGACAAGAAAACAGAATATTTAATAACAAAGATTTGATAACTGGACCAAACAAGCTTAACAAATAGCTGTTCTGATGTCTTGCAACATCCCTTAATGTGCCTTGACAAAAATGTAAATTCAAACACAGTTTCTCACAGGATACAGAGGTGGGAGAGAAAAGCAGCGAAATACATTTTACTGATGCATGGAATCTCTTTTCACTCGACCACCTGATGAAGGAGCATCGCTCGAAAGCTAGTGCTTCCAATTAAACCTGTTAGAATATAAACTGGCATTGTGTGATTTTTAACTCCTTTCACTTCGGCAGCCTATCTGCGTCCCCAGCTAAACCTATGACAAACTCGACAAATACGTCGCAAAAATTTAAAAAAGACCTTTTCCCTGACGTTTTATTTTCTTAGTCAATATCTGTTAACCATACTTGAACTGGTCCTCCCGGAAAAATCGGAACCGGTGCTCTTTATAATCCCTGTGAAAAAAAAAACAAGGATAACATATCCTTGTGAAAGCAACAGCATCGTCACAAGATTGACCAGAAGTGCAATCGCTACAAAGGTAGGTCAAAATGCATCAATTCAGCGGCGGCAACTCACCTTATGATTCCCTCCGCAAAGCCTGTCCACCCTCGATAAGTTATAAGTCAGGAGTGTTTTGGAATTTTCTCCGCTCGCCTGGATAGGAAAGCTCCAACAACTTTGGAAATTCTCATCGTTATTCAGGAGATACCATTTGTCTGGTTGACTCCACAACTATCCTCGAAACTGGGCTGCTTGATCAGCAACGAAAAAAAAGTGAAATCGCTGCGGAAAAAAAAACTCTGCAGATCAGGCACCATCTGTGAAGACAAATCAAAGCCAACTTTTCGGGTTCACACAGCATCCATTCCCTCCACAGCAGATGCTCAGGAGCAGCAAAGTGCAATATGTGCTGCATAATATCACTTAAGATCCTCAGACGTCAGCTTCCACACACATGACCACTTCCATACAGCTGGACAAGCGAAGCACATAAATGTGGACATCAGCCCCTGCACGTTCCCCTCAGAGCTACTCACCAGTCTTACTTGGAAATATGTCACCGTTCCTTCACGTTCACTGCGTCAAAATCCTGGAATTTATTCTGTTCGGGCTCTATGGATCCTTCTCCAGCACATGAAATAAAGGCAGCCAATCACTACCTCCTCAAATACAATGGCAATAAATGCTCCGTGAACATGCGACTAAAATGTAAGAAAAGATCATCCATCAGAGTCTGTTGGGCATGTTAGGCAGGAGCAGGTTATCGTGAGCCAGCGTTGGAGTAAGATAGGGAACGAGAAGGAGAACAAGTCGTGGAACAGCAGAAGACTGCGGGAAAGTGAAGGACAATTATGATCGACAAACAGATAGGCAAGGCATCGATGGTGGAGGAAAACGCGATGCAGACTTATTCAGACAGCAGGATTTGAAAATACGTACCGATGCCTCGGAGGTAGAGATAGGCAGGCAGATAAATAGTGAAAACACGAATAAAGAGCAAAAAGCAAAGTTTGGGAGAAAGGGCAAAACATAAGGCAGGAAAGTTAGAAGTGAAACGTTCCAACTGTGCATTAGGATAGCAATATATTACTGGTAAGATGTAAAACTGTGTGTAAATATTGAACGTTGTCTTCAAGAAACACGTGGATTAGCATCGGCACAGAAAGTATTGTTGTTGATGCAACTTTAGTGTACGCGGTTAAAACCACCTCATTATCCAGCTCTCAAAGCCAGAGTCTGTCACTGGCATGTGGTGACACAGTCTCTTCCAGTAATGTGTTTCTCCATCTAACAGCACAATTAAACAAGTGAATAAATGAACAAGTGAAATCGCCAAATTTAATTTGAACCAGTGTCTGAGAATTCAAACGAACGAGCATCAATCCATTTCACAAATGGATAGAGTGATTATAAAGATTAAACCGAGATTATTATGTAAATTAAGAGGGGTTTATTAGTCAGATCAAAGTGTTCCCTGAAAATATACTGAAAGACATTACGTGTGTGTGTGTTTTAGTGTGTGTGGGTCTCCATAGGTGGGCGTTTGGTATTAATGTACACCTGTATCTATCTATGTGTTTAATGTGTCTCTTTCTGTATATGAGTGCGTCTCTTCTAGCTATGTGTGTTTCTGCCTTTTGTGTGTGTGTCGTTGTGACTGTGCCTCTGCTTTTCAGTCTGTATGTACGTTTGGCTCGCTAACTCTGCCAGCAGTTTATCATGATGGGCAGTTGGAATGAGTGTGTCTGTGTTTGCATGTATATGTTTGCATGTGTCTGTACCCCCTGCTTGTACGTGTGTGTGACCGACCAACTCTGCCTGCAATTGGACAGACTTTGAATGAATTAACTTCAACGTGATGAATCGTAGTTTTAAGGATTTCTCTCTCTGTATCTGTCCGTCTAGTTTTTGAGAGGATACAGCCCCTCCTTCTATTGTCCTCCCCCGTTACCATCCGTTGCGAAGTAATCATGAAACCATGTAAATCTCTGTGGGGACTGTACAATCCACCATCACAACGATCTTTCAGTCCTCCAGCGGGGTGGATCCATCCCTCATCACATCGGGAACCTAGTCCTCCAGCGGATGCATCATACATGCCCAATCTATCTCCAACTCATCACACTCACTGAATGGTAGGCAGCTGTCATTGAATATCATTTGTTTAAATCCCCTGGTGGTGTTCATTCAGAGATGCTGGTAGCCAGGGAGTCCCAAAAAGTCAATCCCCCTCCAAGACATCAGCATTTTCGGAAATCCAGCCCCTTTCTCCTATTTCGATCGATTTCCTCCTCTCCATCATGGACGTCCATTGCCATCATCTACAACGAGGCCTAAAACGTTAGAATCCTCGTGACGATCAGCGTGACTGTCTCGCCAGTTGTGCCAGTTCTAGTCTCCCTATTAAAGGAATGATATTATTAAACTGTGTTGGGTTCAGAAAAGTGTTACCAGTATGTCGCTGAGAATGAAGATATTGATTTATAAAGAGAGCTTGGAAAGCCGGAAAAGTTTTCTCACTGGGGCGGAGGAGGTTGTTGGAGTGGGGGGATATTATAAATGTTTGTAAAAGCGCCGGCAGTTCGGACTAGCTTAGCTTGTGTTTATAGTGGGTGTGCACTTTTGGAACGCAAGATTTTGTTTCTGTGATGTGTAACTATGACTCTAAATCTCTGCGTACCTACAGGGATGAGCAGCAACTTGTAAAGTTTTCTGATCATTCCAAACTCCAGTACATCCATATGTGGGGCTGAGTCAATCAGAGAGACAGTTTGAGATGAGGGGGGTCATGGATTCAAGGCAAAAAACTGCGTGTCACAGGAAAATATTGTCTGTGAGTTTGGTATGCATTCGGGAGTGATCCTTGCGTCAGTTAGAAATATTGCGGTCCACAAATTGGGTCTCGGATTCCATTAGGGTTAGAGACGGAATGTGAGAGAATGATGAGGGGTGGGAAGAAAGACATAAGAGGAAAGAGGGACACTGAGACAGAGAACTGGCAAGATCAATGGAAAAATGAAAATGGCAGCCATTCTGATCAGTGGAGCCTCACAGAAATCAACATAGATTAGATTACTTACAGTGTGGAAACAGGCCCTTCGGCCCACCGAGTCCACACCGACCCGCCGAAGCGCAACCCACCCATACCCCTACATTTACCCCTTACCTAACACTACGGGCAATTTTAGCATGGCCAATTCACCTGACCTGCACATCTTTGGACGGTGGGAGGAAACCGGAGCACCAGGAGGAAACCCACGCAGACATGGGGAGAACGTGCAAACTCCACACAGTCAGTCACCTGAGGCGGGAATTGAACCCGGGTCTCTGGCGCTGTGAGGTAGCAGTGCTAACCACTGTGCCACCGTGCCGCCCTAAACAATTGATTACATGCAAAAGTTCCTGACAAGGATAGGTGCTAGTTCGCAATTAGTAAGATCGCACAAAACGCAATGCGCTGTCCTGATGTATAAAGAAGTGGAATTTGTAAGAGCTTGATGAACGAGAGCTTTGTCAGTAATTAAAATGTAAGTGAACGGATTATCAGCCAATCATGATTTAGTTTGTGTAGGAGGTGCATTCACTTCGAATTAACTGTAGGTCACCTGTTTGTGAATTTTTCATTGAACTGACTCAATATGAAGCCAAACGTCATGTCTGTGTGGGTGTGTGCTTGCGTGTGTGTGTGTCTCTGTGTGTGTCTGTGTATGTCTCCCTGTGTGGGAGTTTTTTATGCTGTGTCTGCTTTGATGTGCTGTATATGTGTTTGTCATGTGTGTGCTTGAATGTGTGCGCCTGTGCTCCTGTCTGTACGTATTTTTGTAAATGTTTACCTATATGAGTGTGTTTGTGCGCATCTGTGCATATTTGTGAGTATGTTCGTGCATGTATGTGCATATGTGAGAATATCTGCGTATGTGTGCATGCGTTTCTCTGTCATATTTGAGTGTGTGTGCACGTGTGCGTATTTGTGCATCTGAGTTCGTATATATGTGTGCCTCTATCTGTATTTGTGCCCTTGTTTCTGTGCCTTTGCCTGTGTATGGTTGTCCCTGTGCCTGATTATTAACCACAGCATACACAGAGTGCTCAACGAGCATTGTGCCCCTGCCGACATAGCGTCTCTCTTAGGAGATTGAGGGGGGAATGAGAAATGCACTGACACTGCTCCTTTTCTCTCTGGTTTTGCTACCAGCCGGACATTGTATTTTTGTTTTCTGTTGAACGAGAGTGCATTATGGATTATCTTTTTTCCTGTCTTTGCATCGATAGCTGTAGCTAACTACCCTCAAATATTCTTTTTATATGCTCTCCTTTATTTTGTTCTGGTTCAGCTTCATATGCCCGCCATGTTTCACTTCTGGATTTTCCTGCTAGTCATGATAGAAACGACTTGCAATTTAAGTTGCATCATTGTCAAGAGGCTCAGTGTTGATCTCACTAACCATTGTTTAGACAGCATTCGGGAATGTTGTGTGCAGAGATCGTCTGTATATCCCACATTTGACTACATATCGTGCAATATTTCGAGTGATGATCTCCATTAACGACATCTAGACAATACCTGGAAAACTGTACTGTGCTGGTCTTTATACCACACAAAAAGTCTGTATTTAGAACACTATGTGCAGAGCTGGTCTCTCTATGCCACGGTTCGACCATATACAGAGCACTGCGTGTGATGTTGCCATATGATTCCCAGAGAGAGACCACGCGTGGATCACTCTGTGCAGTGATGGTCTGGGTATCCCACGGTTATAACACATAGACAGCACTGCGTGTGCAATGCTGGTATCTGTTTCCCACAATTAGATCACATTTCGAGCACTATGCGCGATGATGGTCCCTTTCTCCCACAGTTCGATCGAACCTAAAGCGCTGTGTACAGTGATAGTCTCCATATATCATGTTTAGACCACACCTGGAGCATTTTATGCAGCGATGGCTTCCAATGCCGCAGTTGGACAGCAATTGGAGAATAGTGTGCAGTGATGTTCTTCATATCACAATGTTAGATCACACCTTTAACACTGTGAGCAGTGATAGCTTTATATCCCAAAGTTATACAACGTATAGATCACTTGCACAGTGATATTCTCTATATCTCACGGTTAGACCACTTTTTATGTGCTGAGTGCAGTGAGAGTCGCTTATTACACAATTAGAGCACTTTGTCCAGTGTTTTTCTATAATCCCACGGTCAAACTACACATGGGAAATGATAGCATCATTTTAGATTGCACTTGGAGCTCTGCATACTATCATAGTCTCCATGCCCAATCGTTGGACCACACTCGGAACGCTGCTTTCGGTGGCCTCCCTATCCCTCACTTCGACTGCACTCGGGGCACTCTGCATTATTCCGCTCTTCCTGTCTTTCCATTAGCAGAAAATAATTGCCAAGTGTAATTACTAATAAACTATTAACGCAAGACAGACCTGCTGCTCTGGATATCTGATTTCAGGTCCCACAAACGCAGATGGTTTGAGTTTAATAAATATCTGGAATTAAGGATGCTCATGAGATCATTGTTGTTTGTAAGACAAACAAACAACTCAACTGGTTCCTTCATGTCCTTTTGGATTGAATGCAGTCATTCTGATCTGTACTCGACCACGTGTGACTACATACCCACTGCAAAATGATTGACTCTTAACCGATGTCTGAACAGTTAGGAATGGACAAAAAGCGCTGACTGAGCGAGTGAAACCATTCTGCCATTAATGAAGGAAAGATCACGGTGTAAATTGATGGTCTATGTATTTCACAGATACACACCATCTGAATGACTGTGCACAGTAATGGTCTCCATATCCCACATTAGACCACACCAAGAGCACTCTGTACAATGACGGTCAAGATATCCCAACCCAATCTAGTCCCATCTGCCAATACACGGTCCACATCCCTCCAATCCGTTCCTATTCATGTACCCATACCTTTTAAAAGTTGCAATTGTACTAGCTTAAACCACTTTTCTTGTAGCCCATTCCATACACGCACAAGTTCTGCTTGAAAAACTTGTCCCTTGGGTCTCTTTTATATCTTTCCCCTCTCACGCTAATCCTATGCCCTATAGTTCTAGACTCACTACATCAGGAAAAAAGGACCTTGCCTATTTACCCTATCCAAACTCCTCATGATTTAATAAATTTCTATAACGTCACCCCTTGGCCTCCGACGCTCCAGGGATAAAAAGCCTTAGCCTGTTCAACAACTTCCTGTAGCTCAAATCGAAATCTGGCAACATCCTTGTCAATCGTTTCTGAACTCTTACAGGTTTCACAACTTTCTTCCGATAGAGAGAAGGCCAGAATTTCATGCAATATTTCGATAGTTGCCTAACCAATGTTATGTGTAGCCGCAACATGACCTCCCAACTCTTATACCCAATACACTGACTAATAAAGGAAAGTATACCAAAGCCTTCTTGACTATCGTATCTTCCTGTGACTACTTTCAAGGAGCTATGAAGCTGCAATCCCAGGTCTCTTTGTTCAGCAACGCTGCCTCGGACCTCCTGCTAAGGATTGCTTTCTTTGTTTGCAAGTGTCTCATTTAGACACATTTGGAGCATTGTGTGCAGTTTTGGGCTACGTGTCCCTCAGATAGACCACGCTTGGAACAGTTTGCACAGTCATGACATCCATGTACTTGTTTTGGGCACACATGGAGCATCTCGACTCCATACCAATCAGTTCGATCACACCAAGAGCATGGTGTAAATTTCTGATCTCTGGGTGTTTTGGTACGTCACACAAAGAACACACCTTTAGTTTCTATGTGATTTTAGACTTCACCCTAAAACAGGACATCCGCTGTGACACACTTTGTCAGCTGTGCACTCCTCGACATGACAATGTCATTGAACAAGGCGAACCTAGTTTGCTAGACTTTACGTTCGGGTCCAAAAACAAAATATTTTTCTCTATCTCGCAGGTATCCGCTTGGGATGATAAAATCCCAAAGAGATCTGAAGGACGCGGATGTGTAAAGAAGACGAGAAACAGATGCCTGGAGTATGCTTCTTTTGTTTCAAATATTTCAAGCTGGCATGACATCCACAAGGACAACATGTGAAAACCGTCTGTTGCTGCGACTGATGTTGTTGTCACTTCAGCAATTGAGGGCCTGCTCTAGTGTAAAGTTCTAATGCCCTCTTAACCATCTGCTTTCCGAAAGATGAGACAGACAGCTCACTTCCAACTATCACCACCTCTTGTGCGTGCCTCAGTACGCCCCATTGGGGCTCAGGTTGTGCTAAAATGGAGATGTAGAGAGTGTAGGTCAGAAAATGTGGGGGGTGAAGTGGGGAGTTGACAGCTCGTGTCGCAGATCACAGTCATAATCACTGAATCAAACCGCACAGGCAGCACTCCAAGCCCCGTCTCACCAAGGTCTCTGGCTATATCCATACATGAGCAGAATCTGCAATTAAAACATCACACATGTTCCCACTACTCACCAACCACAGCACTCACCCTACTAGCATTTGGAGTTCCCTACTCGCTGAACATTCCTTGGTGCAGAACTCCGTCAGCACCGACACTCTAACAGTGCAGAGCTCCCTCAGTGCTGACTGTTCCATGTTTCAACAAAGCCTCGGCGATGACCCTTCCACAGTGTGGCGACCTTCAGCACCGAGCCTCCGACATTGCGGAGATTCCTCGGTACTTACCCCGATACTGCAGCATTCCCTCGGCTTTGATAGCGTCCATCACAACTGACCGTCAAACATTGCAACACTCCGTCAGTACCGGATCTCCGACAATGTGAACCTTCTTCAAAGTTGGCACTGTGACAGTGTGATGATCATTCGGCACAGACACTTTAACATTGAGTTGCTGCCTCAGAATGACCCTCCGACATTTTGGCACTCCTTCAGCACTAACCGTCCCACAGTATGGTGCTCCCTCGGCATTGAATCTCTGATAACGCAATTTTCCATCAGTACAGTTGTAATGTCCTACTTAATTGCTTGCTATGTGTGAAGAACAGACAGACCTGACCTGACAGTCAATGCTCTGATTTTACTTCTGAATGTTCTCCATGACCTGAGCGAACTGAATTTACGGGAGTCAATGGGCATGATGGTTATGCCCTCTGACGCAGCTTGGTCTTAGGTTATTTCTAACATCCCCGGACTTGCCCACTGTGGTGCCCCCATCACCCCTCCTTCTTATTTCCAAGTGCAAATACAACAGCCGTAGATCCAAATATAGAAGCTGGTTCTACTGATCTCCTCCGCTCACAGTTGTCCATCCAAAATTGCCATCAAACCGTATGGCAGCAGAATTTTGCTCCTGAAATGCAGAGAGCAAAAAGCCATCGGCCTGTGGTGATAAATGGGGATTCATGATATAATAGTCTGCTGTCACTTTTCTTTTGCACTTTTATGAAGCACTCCTTTAATCTGCAAATAATCTGTATTTGATGCAATGTCAATTTCCATTGGAGAATATACATTCAGCTGACTGTAAGCCGGTCTGTTATCCAATTGCCTTGTTTAGACCACACTAGAAGAACTGTGCACCATTCCCTTCTCCATATCCCCCAGTTACACGACACTACAAACTAGCCAGAATTGCCAAGAGAAATATCCATCTAAACCTCCTCCACGGTTGTCCCAGACGCCAGTCGTCTACCAGTTGAACTCACTCCTCATTAATATGAAGAGATAGTGTTCATAGCTCTAGGCCAAGTGGTTGGAATCCAAATTTAGAACGTAGAACATAGAACAGTAAGGAAATGGCCCCCTTTGCCCAAAATGTTTTGCTGGAAATGGCACAAATTAAACTGATTATCCCTACCCTTGTTCCATATCTCTCCATTCCTTGCATATTAATGCTTGAAGACATCGAATGCGGTTGTGATCATAAGTGAGTACTTGCATCAGTATTCTCTCATGAGATTGGTTTGGATGATTGACGTTCGTGTAGAGCATGCTTATATGTCATAGCATTTTGACATCAGGAAAGAAGTAATGTTGGGACTCTTGAAGAACATTAAGGTGAGTAAGACTGGCAAGGCTGGGGCCTTGAGCAAGATCGTTGTTTCCTCATTAGCCACTGGAGACGTCGCACAGTATTGACGAGTAGCTGATTTTTTTTTCTGTATGAAAATGTAGATGATTATGTTTGCAGACGACATTTAAATTGATGGATTTGGGAGCAGTGTAGAAGTTTATCAAAGGATAGAGTGGCATATAGATCAGTTGTAGACTTTGATGAAGAAATGGCCCATGCAATTTAGACAATGTACATGTGAGGTGCTGTGCTTTGGGAGATCAAATGTTATGTAAAACTTTACAGTTAATTTTATAAACCGGAATAGCACTGATGTACAGATGAATCTTGAGGTGCAAGTCCATTACACCCAGAAAGTGGCCAAGCAAGTAGATTGGGGGTAAAGAGGGCATACGGCATGATTGCCTTTATGAGTCGGGGAATTGTGTACAAGAGACAGGATTGAATGTTGCAGACGTACAAGAAGTTTGGTTAGGCCATCATGAGAGAGTTATCTTCAATTCTGACTTCCACATTACAGTAATGATGTGGCAGCTTTGGAGAGTGTGCAGAAGAGTTTTACCATCATATTGCCTTTATTAAAGAGTACGAACTACAAGGAGAGGGTGGAAAATAAAACTCGTGTTGTTTCCTCTGCAGTGGAGAAGCTTCAGGGGAAGAATTTAGAAATAAATTATGACATGCATGGAAAGGATTAACTGTCAGAATCTTTTTACCAGTGTTGCAATGCCTAACATTTGGAGGTGGGAGTGGACTAAACTTGAGAGAGGGTAAGTTCAAAGATGATGTGAGGGACAAGGAATGTTAGAAGTGTGGAACACACTGCCAGGGATGGTGCTGGAGGCACTTACGATAGAAGCGTTACAAAGAGTCTTCGACAGGCAGAATTTGTCGTCATTTTCAGTACAACATCATGGACTGACGGGCCCGTTCCTGTGGTTTTCACTTCGATGTTCTATGTTCTGCAAGCTCCGTGTACAACTTCCATCTGCATGTTTCTCAGTTAGACACAAACAAAGAATTCTCATCTGCATGTTGCTTAATTCGATACACACGACAAGCACCGTGCACAGTTCTCATCACCAATTCTGCCAATTTAACCATCTGCGAGCTCTGCACGCTGTTCCCAAATCCGCATCCCTCGGTTCTTTGTGAACAGGGACCCTAACATTATTAATGATCCCTGTCCATCACAGTATGCTCCCAGTTGATGAAGAGGCAACCTGTCCTTCCCAAAGCTCAACAACGCTCATATTCTTGTGCCAGTCAGTGTGAGTAAGGATCGTGCCACTCGCAATCATCCCAACATAAAACTATGTGTTACTTGACCTGGTCACTTAACAGGCTCAATAATTCTTACAAACAAGCAGTGTCTGAATATTGTGACGTCAAAAATGAAACAAAGTCCGGCAGCTCAAATCCCAAATGAGGTGAGAGTCTGCAGATTACAGCATAGAGATTGTTAAGATTTTTGAATGATATAGCGGTGTGGGGAGTACACGGACGGTCGGTACTTGGACTGGGGTCTGTGGTTGGCTTTGGGGTTTCTTCCATCCCTAGGGAAAACAGGTGCAAGGTGGGAAAACGCCGTGTTACATTTCCAGGTTGTGGGGTTATCAATGACGGTCAGTGCCACCCTGTCTGCAGCAGTGGCACCAGAAGGGGGTTACATCTTTGCGGCGGAGATGCATTGACCGAAGTTTGGCTGTGCAGCTAATGGTCAGTGCGACAGTCAGTCTCAGTGGATTGGAACGGGTGAATCAGGGTGCATCTGGTGGGCGGTGGTATCGAAGTCAGTTCGGTTGGGAATGCAGCATTTGAGACTGTGTCTATTAGAAGGGAACTGATAAGGGGTTCGACTGAAGAATGGATGCAAGGAAGTATGAGTCCACTTAATATATAGGAGGATTGACAAACGTTTGGGTAGTTGACTGCAGAGGTACCTGGTGCTGGTGTTCGGTTAAGAAACTGGGTACAGGGTTTTGGGTCCACAGGAAGTGAGTAATGAGAATCAGGTTAGGCATGGCATGCAGAAATACGTCTAGTCGTAATAGAAGGGTGGGAGAAAGACGGGGGATTTGGATAAATTTCAAAGGTAGTGGATGGTGACAGTCGTATAAGGAATGAGTGTGCTAATGTAGGTCCTGTGGTAATGGAAGTGGAAGTGGATTAGAGATAAGGTCTTAAATTTAGAGGTAATGGATGGTGGCTTTTGCGTGAGGAATGGGGGATGGAGGTTTGGATTCAGTGGCAATAGAAGTGTGGATGAGGTTAAAGGAATGGGGGTCTGAGAGCGGATATAGTGGGGATCAGGGAGAAATAGCGTATGTGAGTTGGTGGTCAAGAGTTATTAGAAGTTAAGTCTGAATGAGCATTGGTGGATGCGAGGTTGGGTGAACATAGAATGAAGGTGCAAAGATCGGGTGAGTAATGAGGAATACGTATTTGAGTCGAGGTCGAGGAAGATCCGGTAGTGCTAGTCAGGTGATCATTGAAGGATTTGGGGTGTTTGGTGTGTTTGCAGTCAGGACTGTGAAGGTGAAGGGAATTTGTGTGAAACAGCTGTCAGGTCAGGTCTGTGGTGAATGAGGTTTCTGGCTCAATGATTAATTGGGTTCATTGTGTAGCAAGATTAGCTTCAGGTAAACAGTTACTGGGAAGTTAGACTGTACAGAGAACAATCTAATATTATCTGATGAACTGCTATTCTTCATTGTAAACAGACAGAAGCTTCAATGCAGATATTGGACAGGTGCCATGTTCAAGAAGTTGCACAGTGAAACGTTCAATTTCGAAGGTAATACTTTTGAAGTCATCTACAACTGGGAATTCCACTGTGTCCCTACATCTGGTTCCCTTGCAGGGTGGGATAAAGGCGTTCATAACAATAGAAAATCCCTGATAATTCGGTTAAAGGGAGAGCTTGGAACAAATGAAAGAGTGACATTTAATCTCCAGTCAGACCACTCAGGGGAAGACGGTTGTCTGAAATCACTGTTTCGCACACCAAAGAGGAGATTTCGCAAACCTTACGAACCACCAATCCCGTCCCGCTGACCGCACAGTTGTGAGGCTTAGAGTCAGTTGAGCGGACTTCCATAGTGAGAAAGCCTTGCCGAGAAAGGGCAAGTTAATGCTGGAGGGGTCGGGCAACGAAGGTGAGCAGAGTTAAAATGTCACTTCAACATCCATTGCAACCTCAAGTGACAGAACACATTTAAGAGACAGCCTGGTCTCCCAGTTCCAACAAGTTGATAGCTCAGAGACTGGATAGATCTCTGAATGAAACCGTAGTCATTTCCTCTTTAACTCTGAAAGGCTGCGACAGGAGAAGGATTCGAAGAACCAGGAGAAGTGCATTTCTTATTGTTCCCTGAGCTCCTCCTAGATAGATGTAATGTCTACAGTGCAGTCACTCTTTATGTAAACTTTTTGTGTGATCCTGGAGTGAATCATTACTTGAGCCGATTGTCAACTTGCTCGACTTGAGGCTGGTTACACGGTCAGTTGAGTTGCCAAAGTCAAAAGAAAACATATTCAAAGATTGGTCAATTCCCCCAGCAGGTATTATATTCACTATATAATCTTAGGAATTGCATCTGGGTAATTAATAAGCGCGAATATGACTCTGTGTGTGCGCGTGTGTGTATCCATTTGTCTGTTTGTGTTTGTCTGTGTATGCCTGTGTGCGTGCACGCGCGCCGGTGCACGCAGATGCATGTGTTTGGGTGACTGTTCATATTACTAAAAGTTGGACAAACTTTGAGTTCAGATCAAGAGAATTTCCGCTCCAGTCATGAAACAGATACTCAGCAGCTGGGTGAACAATGAAGAAACGGATGCATTGCGTTGTTAACTTTCTGTTCCTGACTTTTCCTATCGTGGTCAATGATAAAGTGCAGATGAGGTATTTTGCGCCATGTTTCTTATTTGAGACAATCAAAAGAGTGGAAAAACACATTAAGACAGGCAGCATCACATAGTGGAGAAGTCAACGCTTCGTGTATAAACCTTCTTCAGTACTGAGATCGGGGGAGTTGTAGTCAAACGGATGTGGGGGAGAATTGTGCATGGGGACAAGGACAGAGTGGTATGAAAGTGATAGGTAAACTCAAGTAAAGTATCCCGCCTGGTTGGTCGGTGGTAAGAGTGAATTTACTTGCGCTGCCTGGAAAGAAGGTTCGGTGATTGAGACGCAACAGGGGAGGAGCAGTTTGCAAGGGAGTAAGCGACCGGAAGGGAGGTTATTTGACAATAGAGAATTCGGTTGCTCTGTGTTGTCGGATGCCCAGGCAGAAGGTGACGGGTTGTTGATTCAGTTTGTGGTCTGATGCATTGTGGCAATGGAAGAGAACGAGGATAAACTTTAGATTAGATTAGATTACTTACAGTGTGGAAACAGGCCCTTCAGCCCAACAAGTCCACACCGACCCGCTGAAGCGCACCCATCCAGACCCATTCCCCTACATATCCCTCTGCACCTAACGGGCAATTTAGCACGGCCAATTCACCTAACCTGCACATCTTTGGACTGTGGGAGGAAACCGGAGCACCCGGAGGAAACTCACGCAGACACGGGGAGAATGTGCAACGGGGAGAATGTGCAATGGCGACGTCGAGGAACAGGATTCAGCACCAAGGCAGTGATCGAAGTAACAGCAGAACAGTATGTACATGTTCGATGTACCCGACAAGAGGAATGCATAGCTAGGGTCAACGCAAAGGCCATTGAACTCCTCATGGATTTGGAGGAAATGGGAAGAGTTGAAGAATGAGTTATTGAGAGTGGAGTCGGTTTCGAGATGGACAGTAGGGTATTGGTGGAAGGGGACTGGAAGGATATTTCAGAGAGGAAGAAGTTGAAGATCTGAAACCTGTCCTTATATTGTGTGGACGTGTATAAGGATTGCAGTACAGAATGAAGATCAAATGCTGAATGCCAGTGTTCTGGAATTTGCTGAAGAGTAGGAAGGCTTAGTTCATTTGTGGACGTACGCGTGACGATACTGTCCAATGCAAAGAGGAATCGAGATAGAGAAAAAAAAGGTTTTGGTCAGCAGGAGAATTCTGAGACGATGGGTCAGCTGGGGTTGTGAGCTTGTGGACTTGGGGAGCATGTACAACTGGGCAGTGCGAGGCTGATGGACTATAATGTTAGAGGTGTTGAAGGGGGGAATCACTGAAGGTGATGAGATCACCGTCAGTGTGAGTAATGCTGGCCTGGTGGGACATGGTGAGGTTGTGATTAATGGTGAGGTACGATGTGGAATTGGATATTTGGCATTCGGCATCTGCAACATAGAGGTCCTTCCTCCATACGATCATCACCTGCAATTGTCAGCGTGTTTAGTGATGAAGCGGGGATTGGTTCAGAGAGCGTGGAATGCTGCACGTTCGGACGGACTGAGTTTGGAATTAGTGAGGGGATTGGAGAACTCGAGGTAGCTGACGTTACGTCGGCAGTCAGCAACGGTAAATTCGAGAACAAATGTAAACTATGGGCATGTTTCACCGTGCATCTCAGCCGCACCCGCAAGGGTCACTGCACATTTCAAATCTGCATCCAATTCCCTTTCTCACATGATCATCTTCGGCTACCTGAATTGCCACAATGGCCCAGAGTCCAAATTGCAGCAAATGCATCTCATCTGGGTAACCTGCAGCCCAGAGAACTCGACACTGAGTTCTCTAATTTCAAATTATATCCATTCCCATACCCCGACTCCTGTCGCAGCCCCTCCTTCTTCCTTCTATTCCATTGACTGAACGTTTCTTCCAGCCAACAAAATGATTCACTCCTCCCATGGACCAATGAGACAGTACTCTCTACCTGTCTTCACCTATCACTACCTCAGAACCACGCCCCTCTCTCCACCAAAAACCCTCCCGATCCCTACTTTATCTGCACACCCCCATCCCCGGTCACAAGAAGGGTTATATCCGAAGCTTTGCCTTCCCCATCTTCAGATGCTGTCAAGCCAAATGTGTTCTTCCAGCATCATGCTTATATACTTGGGATACCACCTTCGTCAGTTGTTTTTATAATGTCTCTATCTATGTTTACAATCGAAAATACTTTCGCAAATTCTGTGCAAAAAGAGAAAGGGCTTCTTCGCTTCAAATTTATCCCACGCCTTACTAACACCATTGGCAATTGCTGTCATAGAATTATCAATTCTTTTATCATTGTTATCCTGCAACAATTTTGCAAATCGAATCTTATCTCTCTCAAATTTCGATCAATTCAAACATTTGAACATCAAACTTTGTATTCTGATGAAATATGCTCAAACCGGTGTTCACAAAATCAGCGATTATTTATGTCCTCAAGTCTCCCATCTGCCATCCCACAGTCGTATTGCTCAATCGTTAATATGCCAGGTTGCAAATCCTGGCCAGTCATCATCTGTCATCTTCCACAGCACTGAAGCGAAACATGTTCATGACAGATTTTTTCCACTCATTTCGATCGTTTGCTCGGTGTAAGATTTTAATGATCGAGATGACTGGCGTATCGCTTCTCTATATCCTGCTGTAACCTGCCACATCCTTCCTCACTGAAACATGTTCATGACAGATTTTTTCCACTCATTTCGATCGTTTGCTCGGTGTAAGATTTTAATGATCGAGATGACTGGCGTATCCTCTGAAGAGAGATGTGGCAGTATATGCCGATTTTCTCTGGAATTCAGACGAATGATACGAGATCTAATTGACACATACAGCATAGACTATCTAGAATGAGAGTCTTCGTTTAAGCATCAGGGCTAGTAGGTTTAACACAGAGATGAGGAGGAATTACATCTCCTGAAGACGCATAAACCAATGAAATGCACGCAGCGAACTCCAAGATAATGAGTAAATTTAAGGAGCAGATAGACTTTCTTCTCATTAGTAATTGATTGAATCATAATGAAAACCGTGCAGCAAAGTAGAGTTGTGGCAAAGATGAGATTGACCGGAATTATTAAAAACTTTCAGAGAAGGCACAAGGGAATGAATGACTTCCTCATCTTCATTTCTTTTTTGTGCTCTTCTATTGATTTTGAAACACCTGCAGAATGCCTTTTAGGTTCAGCACCGTCCACGGCATTTGGGAGAGATTGGTGGCATGAGGTGGGAATTAATCAGAACAGTAATTTTATTTAAAACTATCAGAACACAATAATTGTGTATCGTCTAACCTAAGTAGGGGAAGAATCCCCGTTTCAGTAACACCCCACGCCGCTGCCTACATCACCCCCATCCGACGATATGGCACTGCTTTTCACATTAAGAACAGGTGTTTGTGTGTTGTGAGGTGTGGGTTTCGAGAACGAAACAATGGCTATAAATAATTGATTGATTTTGAGAGGTTCACCCTTTATTCAAGAAACTAGGTTCCTCTCATTCAGATTGATGAAGATGCAAAATTATCATACTGCAAAAAGTGAGTTGTAAGAGGTTAAATGTCTCTTGTTGACTGTCACTAACAGCCGGCGCCTGAAATTACCTAGTGGATTTGTCTACTCGCATTACCAGTCTCAGAGGTCTAATTGTCTTCCTGTCGATTTCCCGCCTTGCCAACGTTCTGATAAATTGCCAGAGATAAAAACACCCCTGGCACTGAGAGGAATTATCAGCTGCAGCGAGAGTTGGGGCGGAAGAAAGTCGGTCAGAATTACAAAAGTTGGAATTTGGAGGTGACAACAATGGGAAAAGGTTTTTCGTCGGAGTACGACTATCTATCTGCAAATTATGACAACATACCATTAGCATCTCGGATTAATTTGGCTCTTCAGGTATTTCAGCATATTTTCTATCCCGTCCTCGCCATTGTGGGTGTACCTGGTAAGTCTCTCTGTCCAGCTAGTTGTTCTGTATTTCACATTTAGGCCCATCAGGTGTCGAGCATTTTCTACACCCCACAACCTCACTCGTTAACATACTTAGGAACACAGGAAGAGTAATAAGGTATTCAGCCATCGAACTTGTTCTGCCTTTCAATTAGATGGTGGCTTAACTCCATATACCTGACTTTGACCTATAACCTTAAATAATACGCTTATTTCTCTTATATTTAAAATTAATAACTTATCCAGATTCCAATTCCTTTTGCGGAGGACAGTTCCAAATGTCGATCATTCTGTGAGTAAGTCTATTTTGTACCACCTCTCTTGAATGGCCTGGCCCTAGTTCTCAGATTATGAATCGCGTTGCAGAATGCCCAAGAATTTGAAATCGTTTGTCTTAATCTGACTTTCATCAGATGAACCATTGATTTGATTTTCAGATGATACTGGCGTGATCTGTATAAATTCTTGCCACACTTTAACTCGTGAAATCCAGTTATCATTCCGGCAAACCTGCTCGCATTACTCCAAGTGGAATCTCTCCAGGGTTTTGCTTGTCTGTAACATTACTGAAGAATTCCTATATTCCTGTTCTCAAGATGGTGGGCGGCCCTGCTGCCTCACAGCGCCAGAGACCCGGGTTCAATTCCCGCCTCAGGCAACTGACTGTTTTGGAGTTTGCACGTTCTCCCCATGTCTGCGTGGGTTTCCTCCGGGTGCTCCGGTTTCCTCCCACAGTCCAAAGATGTGTAGGTCAGGTAAATTGGCCATGCTAAATTGCCCGTATTGTTAGGTAAGGGGTAAATGCAGGGGTATGGGTGGGTTGCGCTTCGGCGGGGCGGTGTGGACTTGTTGGGCCGAAGGGCCTGTTTCCACACTGTAAGTAATATAATCTAATCTAATATAATCGCTTGCATTTTATTCGCTGTCTTGATGTTTTACTTCCATTCCTGTTATTTTAAAGTTCAGTTCAACAGAGCCCGGAAATCCCGTTGTTAATCCACTGTACTTAACTTCAAACCACTTATAAAATCATAGAATTATAGAATGCCTACAGTGTTGCAATAAGCCATTTTCCCAACAAGTCCACTCCGTCCCTCTGAGAACTAATCCACCCAGACCGATTCCCTTACCCTATTACGCTCCATTTACCCCGACCGAGGCATCGAAGACACACTTCCTTGAACACTAAAAATGATCTGATGTATTTTTGTATTGTTGGAAATGGATAAGCTCACATTAACTTATGTGGAACTCCATCTATCAAAATGTTGTCCTTTTATTAGGTCTGTCAGCATTTACATGTAACTTGTTGCTTTCATCTACACTGACTACCTTGTCACCTAACATGTTTACCTGGTCAATTTCTCAACTGCAAATCCTGTCTCAATTGCATGTGCTACTTTTCGACATCGGGTATTTGAAACACAGATATTGTTTTATTGGCTTACCTCGCGGATTCTCAATTTCCACAAGTATAAGCTCACTCTCTAAAGAGCATCCACACCATAAGCTCTGCCCTCTCTCTTCTCAGATGCTGCTAGACCTAGTCAGTTTCCCCAGCAACTTGCTTTTTTTTATCTGGAAGAAATTTATTTTGCTTTTGAGATGGAAAACAATTTAAGATGCCTTACCCTTCCCATCGGCAATTCTGTTGATGACTACCCCATAATAGATTCCATCGCTAAAGCCACAGCTCATTGACTGCAAGGTGCCTCACTAGCGACTATAATGAATCAACATCACCATACTCCCAATGATGTAGTGGCGACCCTATAGTTAGAAAGTGCTGAAATTACAGCTCATGGACAACAATGCTCTGCCACCTTAATGTGCTTGAAGTTCTTATTTCGAAATCCATCCTACATCGTCCAAGTTGAATTCTTGATATTGCATTCGGCAAAAGTTCCCTTTTATTTCAAATGATGGTCTGAATATTTGGCTGCAACTAAAAACAAATATGACCGTGCATTCGTTGTCTCGACCCCGACAGCAACAGAAACGTGGAGTGTTGGGTGACATCGTGGTTCAATGGTGATCCCTGTTGCCTCACAGTTCCTAGGATCTGGGTTCGAGTCTGCACTCGTGTGACTACCTGTGTGAAGCTTTGTTTCAGTTTCCTCCCTCAGTTTAAATATGTGCAGGTCAGGAGGATTTCCCAGTAGGGTACAGGGATATGCCAACTGGGTGGATTGTCTGAAAGAAATGTAATGTTACAGCAGAGTCTATGCGTGCGGTGTTTGGAGGTAATCGTTACAGACTCGATCCTACACTGTACGATTTTGATGCTTTGAGGTGATCTGAATTCCAAGCCTTAGGTAGGATAGTTTGGCCTTTAAGGAGTTCATCGGAATCAAAGATACTTACAAGAATGTGAACTATATGTCACAGTTAAGTTATGAGGAGAGATTATGCAAATTAAGCCTGCATTCACCAGAATTTAAAAGCTTAATAGGCGATCCGTTGAATATTTTAGAGCTATTTAGAGGAAGACACAGATAAAATTTCCACTGGTTGGAGATTTTAGAAATCGGGAACTCAGTCTGAGAATTAGGACAAGACCATCCACAGGAGATGTGAGCAAGCACTTCCACTCACAAAAGATCGTAAGGAAAGAAGAATTGCCCTTCAATGCCTCCAGTCAATACTCGATCAGTAAGCAAAGTCGTTTCAGTATAAATGTGCTGAAAGGAAATTGTAGATTGGCGTCAGATCAGCGACGACATGATTAAGTAATCAAAACGTCTTGAGAAACTGAAGGCCTATTCCTGTTCTTATGTTCCTGAAAACTGTCCTTTGTTGCTTCATAGAAGGAAGTATGTCTTACTTTTTATTTCGCACTAATAATGCATTCTTCAATCTTTTAGAAGGTAGAAGTGCCTCACCTCAATAGGATCTTAAATTGAACTTGTCAATCGAGACTCTGCAATCGCATCAGGTCGTGCAAAGCCAAATGCAGTCTCCGGCCTTAACTCTTTCAAACCATGACGTGTCACACGAGTTTCAAACAACATCCTTTCTTGACACCAGAGTTTAAAATTGCATAATTGAGTGTATATGTCTATCTTGTAGATCACCATAAATGGTTTCCCACCGACTGTTGGAAGTTACAAATCTCTGGACTTGGGATTTCCCAATTCTTCCAAATTATGTTCTCCTCTCATTGATGGCGTTGATTTTCAACCTCGTTTTTGATGAGCTATAAATAGTGTCTGAACCAGAAAATTCATTCATCCTTTGGATGCCTTTTGTGATGAATGGCATTGTGGTTGAAACAAACCATGTGTCAATTGCCTCATCAAGAATCTCCAGCACCTTCCACCGCTTTATTAGCCAATGTGAAAGACATTGTTCTTTTGAGATAAGTGTTGTCTTCTTATTACGTTTTCTGAATTCAGGGTTTCTGTAGTTGTTGACTTTCTTCACTTGTTTGTGATTGTTTGCTTGATGCCCGCTTATTCTGTTAATTTTGCGAACGGGATTGGAGGGGTTTCAGCTTCATACTTCTCAAAAATGAAGTAATTGTAAATTTGAATCAATGTTTCGTAAGTTTGTTGAGAAGTTTCGATCTGGTGCAGTGCATATATGATCCACACTGGAGGCGGCTGATTTTCTGCTCTCCGATCTGTCCTATAGAAGGAAGGAAAGGTGGTGGCTGATGGGTCAGAAGTGGTCTTGTTGTATCTGTTCTTCCCTCGTTCTATGTAGGGTAATGCCTTATATTCTCCTAATGATTTTGTATCTCATTTTCCCCGAACATCTCACTCGTAACAAAATCACGCCAAACAACGACCCCGACGTATCCCCTGTTGACATCTCTTAGTATGTGTAGGTTGGCCACCTGTACATTTTCAGACACGTCTATAAAGCTGGCCCTTAGTTCCCAGAGGCAGCTACCCATTGGAACCTATGAACAAGTATCAACAGTAGGCCAACCCACCTTTTGAGCCTTCTCTGCCATTTATTCTCAACTCCACACTGGAAAACAACAATATATACTAATTAGACTCGCCTTGTGAGTAAAATCGCGTCAAGAGGGCGTAAGAGGGCGTAAGCGAGTATCTCACTTCTGACTTCCAAAGAGCAAGGGATTCGTCAGGACTGTGAGGGATGGATGCAGCTTCAACAACATTCGAGAAGTCCGACACTATCCACGAAAGCGCAGATCTTCTATTTAAGAAGATATCCATGAACACCCACTCGCTCCACCATCACGCTCGGTTTCAGCTATGTTTACCATTGGGAAGATGCACCACAGAAATTCGGCAAACATCCTCAGCCAATACTTTCCACTTGTCTGACCACTTCCATCAAGAAGGATTAAGGTGGCGGATACAAGCAGAAACATCCACCTGCAAGTTCCCGCCCGAGACATGCACCATACTTACATGAAAATGTATCACTGCTACTGGGCTAATGTTTTGGAACTGTATATCCAATGGTAGGGTGTTCCTGCACCACATGCACTGCAGCAATCCACAATTTGATGAGAACAACAAACCGGAGTTGCAGTCGACAGCGAAAAAAGTTACCTCAGGGTACAATGGGATCTTGATCAGATGTATCAATGGACTGCAGAGTGGCCGATGGACGTTAGACTCATAGAAGTTCTAGAATTTGGAAACAGGCCTTTCGGCCCAGCCTTACCACACCAGTCCAAAACGCAAATCTGTCCCAGACACATTCCACATTTATCCCTGACCAATTCACCTAACCCACACATCCCTGAACACCCTGGGCATTTTGCATGGCCCAGTCACCTCATCTGAACATCTTTGGGCTACAGGAGGCCATCGGGACACGCAGATGAAACCCACGTAGCTACGGGAGAGTGTGAAAACTCCACACAGACAGTCAACCGAGGCCGAAATTGAACCCGCATCCCTGGCGCTGTAAGGCACTAGTGATCCACTGATCACCATGCCGCCATCATAGATAAATTTAGATAAATGTGCGGGGTTGTGTTTTGTAAAGGCAAATCAGAGTAAGACTTATACACTTCATGGTGAGGTCCTGGGGCATGTAGCTGATCAAAGAGAAATTCGAGTACACGTTCATAATTTCTTGAAAATAAAGTCGGGGGTAGATATGATAGTGAAGAAGACATGTGGCATGTTTTCCTTTATTGAGAAAAGCATTGAATATAGTTATTAGGAGGTCATGTTTCGGCTGTACAGGACAGAATATTGTGTGCAATTCTGCTCTCCTTCCTAACAGAAGAATGTTGTGAATCTTGAAAGGGCTTACAACAGATTTACTCCGATTTTGGCAGTGTTGTAGGATTTGAGCTGAATACGCTATGGCTGTTTTCTTTGGAGCGTCAGATGCTGAGGGGTGACGTTATAGATGTTTATAAAATCATGCAGGACTTTGGTAGGATAAATAGACAAGGTGGTTTTTCTTCCTGGGCTGGGCCGGGGCAGTCCAGTAGAAGAGGGCTTAGGTTTAGGGTGTGCAGGACATGATGTAAAAGGAACCTCATGGGCATTTCTTTTTACAGAGAGGGAGGTGCGTGTCTGGAATGAGTTGCCGGAAGAAGTGTGGAGGTAGGACAATTACGACATTTAAAAGGCATCTGGTGGCTATATGAATCGGAAAAGTTTAGAGGGATAATGACTAAGTGTTGGCTAATGGGATTAGAATACGTTAGGACGTTTTGTGGGCATGGAAGAATTGGACCAAAAAGCCTGTTTCTGTGCAATAAATCTCCGTGACTCTATGACTAAGGTCGTACAGTTTCATTTTCTCATGATGCAGGAAGGGATAAGATACTGCATTCAGCCAGCGACACTCATGTTGTAGTTCTGAATCTGTTGATCTAAGTTATGGTTTGTGAGTGGTTTGCTTTGCCTTGTTGGACGTGGAGTGGGTGACTTCAATTGTCCTCTGTGAATAATTAAATACCTACATATCTTCAGTCGTGGTCGTGGACTGTCATGACTCTGAAACAGTGATCATTTTCACTCTTTGACGGAAACGAAAATGATTGAAACGAAAAACCAAATGCTGGAGGGCACAGCTGGTCAGGCAGCCTTCTTTGAGGGATAATAAATTCACTTTCCGGATCAAGCTGGCCCTTCATCAGAGGTGAAGTGAGGTGTGGAGGTGGGATTATTTATGCTATAGTTTCAGGGGAGGGGTGGTTGAAGGGTAGTGTGCTGGGAAGAAAAGATGTTGATATTAAGTTCAAATTAAGTGATCAGAATGTGGAATGTCGGAACAATGGTGTGTCCAACTGCCAGACTTTAAAAAAAATGACGTTGTCTCTGGGGTGGGGGCAGGAGAGTGAACAAAGTGACAGAGAATGCAAAAATTAAGGCTACTGGAAAGGGAAGGAATGCGAGTTGGCTCAGAATTTGAAGCTGACCATATCAGTATATGGTCCAGAACGTTGTAAAGTGCATACTCTGAAGATGAGCTTTTGTTCTCCCAGTTTGTGCAGCGACTTACTGGAGCAGAAAGTTGCGTTAAATGTCTGGCTAAGAGAATTTTGGGGACATGCTTGCGAACAGAGCAGATTTATTCTGCAAAACGGTTACCCAATCTGCGTTTGGTGGCAGCAAATAAAACACACATGATTGCAGGAGGTATATGTGCAATGATGCTTTACCGGGAAGCCCTTGGATGATGAGTAATGAATAGCAAAGGGGAAAGTGCTGCACATTCTGCAGTTACATGAGAAGATACCGTAGGAAAAGGGTTGCTGCTATTGCATGATGAATGAGAACAATCCCAGTGAAATACAGATAGATGGAGTGAAGAATGAACAGCAATCGTGAACCTTTATTATTCTTTTTCTCAGCCTCAGAAAAAAAACTCGTAACATTGATTTGTTGCCCGCCCTGCTTTGTTATGTGAAAAACAGAGGTTGTACTTTAGTCGATGAGTACAGGTATTGGTGAGCTGAAAAAGTCAGTTCTCAGCAATTGCACCTTCTGTTGAACGTTATTGCATTTTACCTGTTGATGTTTCCTCAGTGATGGAGTAAGTGGAAAACATTCTCAAGGCTAGGGGCAGTATCAGATATTCCTTTCTCCAAACTAATAGGAAGAAATTCACTTGTCCCAGTATCATTGATACAAATCAATTTCTTTCTTTGTAATTCAGGACCGGAATATTTGTCATATGAAGCTCGATTGAGACGCATTACCCAGTACTGTTTATGTTTACAATAATGAGTGTACATCAAAATGCACTGGAAAAGATGAGAAAGGGGGAATTGATAAACTAGATATATGGCGACAATGTTTCCTCGTTTGGGGCAATCTAGAATAAGTGGTTGTAGTTTTAGAATAATGATCATCAGATTTTAAACAGAAGTAAAATGACTTAGTTCTTTTGGAGTTTTGTGAATATGTGGCATTCATTGCCCCAGACTGCATTAGATGTCAGGGCATTGAGGAACTTGAAGGAGGAGACAGATTTTAAATTGGTAATTAATTGAAATCTTATAGAGCATGAGGAAGAATTTGATGTGATGTCAGTTTTGATCGTTTCACACGGCAGATCAGGCTTGCGTGGCTGAAATACCGATTCCTGCTCCTGGATCTAATCTGCTTACATCGATTCTGCAGGTGGCATTGACGGAATTATAATGGGTCACTTCGAATCGGGGGCATTGACCGCATGGAGCAGGGATGAGTGTAATTGACCTGGAATACGAAGGATAGAACAGTATTTTATTGAATGTGGTGAAAACAAAATAATTGGTAAACAACTGTAAGGTTTAATGTTCATTGGCAATCACTCGCTAATAAGTATGATTGTCCACCACAGAAGTTCCAAAACACTGACCATGCATTTTGTGAGTACTGGCGTGGCTGATGAATACAATCCTAAAGCCACATACCAGAATGCAGAAAGGAATCGAATTTCTGGCAAGTGATCGTGGCTTCGAATTTGTGTAGAATCAAGATTAAGGATGTGAGAATTTGTAATATATTGAACGTAAACAAAAGTGTGGATGCATATTTATATACTTAGCTTATTCAACAGCTTATTTGATTCCTCTTGGTCCATCTCGGGCTGTTCAATCGAAGTCGATCAATTCTGCTGATATGGAATGCTGTTAAAAGTGAACGGTTGAGGCGTTTAGAGGTACGATCTATTAGGTTAGATTAGATTACTTACAGTGTGGAAACAGGCCCGTTGGCCCAACAAGTCCACACCGCCCCGCCGAAGTGCAACCCACCCATACCCCTACATTTACCCCTTACCTAACACTACAGGCAATTTAGCAGTGCTAACCACTGTGCCACCGTGCCGCCCACCAAACAGACAGCAAACAGACTGACCATAATCTATCTTCGTCTCTCACAAACACAAACATCGAAGTCGACATTATCCACTCACCTGCTGCACTCATCCCATGCTGTCTTTCAAAATTGTGCGGTCCAATCAAAATTTCCTTCACAGACCTCCCGTTTAAACGGTTTGCAAAACTTTAGACAAGATCTGTACTTGAAAGTAATGACGCTGATGAGAGAATTAGTCAACTTTGTCAAAGCGCAAATATTCAGTTTCACGTCATTGTTACCGAAGTGACCCAGTTGAAGTTTTGCCAAATACACAAAAGCACAAATGCTGGACAAACTCAGCAGCTGAGACAGCTTCTGTAGAGAGAGAAGGGGAGAGAGATAGAGAAAGAAGAAACTTACCGTTATGAAGAAGATGAAATTGCAAACACGAGAATGTACTGGATGGAGGCCATAAATCTCAGAAGCGAAATTCAATCTTTTATCGATTGTGTACAGATTAAATTAAATTCCGTATAATGTGGAAGTAGGTTCTTCGGCCCAAGTTCAAAGCAACCCTCCGAAGAGTAAATCACCCAGACCCACTTCTCTATGACTAATGAATTTAACACGATGGGCAATTTAGCATGCCTATATCACCTGACCTGCACATCTTTTTGATTGTGGGAGGAAAGCAGAGCACTCAGAGAAAACCCACACAGACACAGGGTGAATGGACAAATTCCACACAGAGTCGCCTGAGGCAGGAACCGAACGCAAATCCTGTGAGGCTGCAGTGTTAACCACTGAGCACCGTGCTGCCACAACAGTGCTTATGATAAGACACTTGTGCAATCTAAAAAGAGTTGATTATTCTTTTTGGAGATATTATCAATTCAGTTGGCTCTTTGTGACGATATCTTACGGCTCAGCAGATGTTTGATGCTAAGAATTTATACAAAAACAGCATGCTGTCGCCTCTCTTTAGACTGTTACATTAATTTTATTTTTATCCAGCAGTGGACATATTAACTGTGCAATCATCACACAGAAAATTGACTGGACCTCAGTAAATAAGCACTGCAAGTAAGCTACTTTTGCAAATCCTGCATTCCTTTGACATGTTATTCTATGAAAAGCTTTCATATTTACTTCAATTCTTTGAGTTTTACTACCACATGGGTCTGCAGAATGCTAGGAGAAAGTGAGGACTGCCGATGTTGGAGGTCAGAGTCAGAAAGTGTGAGGTTAGAAATACACAGCAGGTCAGGCAACATCCAAGGATGAGGAGAATCGACTTTTTATGCATAAGCTCTTCATCAAGACTGTGGGGTGATAGCGGACTGCTGTGTGTGTGTGTGGGACTGGGGGGAGAAGAGGTAGTTCGCAAGGCGACAGATGGACGGAGGTTGGGGTTGATTGTGATAGTTCGTAAGGGAGGTTGGATAGGAAAGGTGGGAAGGAAGATGAACAGTTCAGACACTTCTACAGTACGGTCGTGATTTGGTGCAATGGATCTGGGACGAGGTTAGGTAAACTGTGTTGAAATGTCCTGCCTTTCTTTCATACTTCCCACCTACCGCTTCATCATCCCTTTTGACCGACCACTATCATCCTCACCTCCATATACCTATCACCTTCTCAGCCATATTTCCCCTATTTCCACGCACTCTCCTGCTTAAATCTCAACCTTCTTTCACCCTCACAATACTGATAAAGTACCTCTCCCTGAAATGTCGATTCTCCTGCTCCTCGGATGCTGCCTGACCTGCTGAGCTTTTCCAGCGCCACGCTCTTCGGCCTGCACAGGGCTCATAACTTATGAAGTGGCTAATTCTGGTGCCCTGCTCTTGAAATGTTTCCACCTTCTCTCAGGATTTGTGTCTGGTCCATGCTTCGTATTCGATTTGATTAACTATCTCCAAAGTCAAATCCTCATCCAGCAGTATAAATCTGATCAAGATGCATATCTAACTTCATTCATATGTAAATAAATTCGCAAAGCAAAATTACACTATTACATTTTTCTACTGATCTATATACGTCTTTAAATGTATTATCTCCTGAATTGTTTGTTGCTGAACCCCTCTGTTAAATGACACTACTCAAAGTATTTTCTTTGTTTTTGGAGTGAAGCAATTCTCAACTCCTGTAGAACTCCATCAGTCATATCACTATTCTGTTTTATATTTGGTAATTTAAAATGTATTCCAATATTCTTCAAGTTAAGTTTGTGCTCTGGCTTTTCAACTGAATGTATGATTTTGAAATAATTCTTCAACTTCAAAATTGTTTACTGCAGCACTTAATACTCTGTGTTCGTGTTTTGGATTTTCTGATATTTTAAGCAAGCATCACTGATTAGATTAATGCTTTTGGACTTTGCCTTCTATAATGTTCATGTTGACCTCTCGAGCCTCAATGCATGTTCCACAATGTTTATGATGTCGTGGCATTGATACACGTTAATTTTCCTTTATTTTGCAATGTCAGCCGTGCACCATCTGTCCCGACTTCAATGTTATAATCTCTGATAGTAAAATGCCAGCGTGCCGTGTCTTTTCAAAGAGAAATATTTGCACATTTTTGATAAAACGTTTTGCTTTACTCGTCCCTTGCTTGCAGAAACCTTTACATTGTTTAACTCATCTCATGAATTGTCACCTCCCAGCTGAATGTTGATTTGGAATTGCCACAGGTGATGCGAAAGACGCATATAATCTGTATTTGTACGACATACAAACACTCATAAATCTGTACATGATCTCGCACATGTGTTAACTTAAAATACCCTAGGTATACAATATTTTGAGAGGAATAGAAAGAGTCAATAGCCAGAGGCTTTTCCTCAGGATAGGATTAACGGGGACGGGGGTTCATAGTTATAAGATATTAGGGGAAAGATATAGAGGAGGCGTCAGAGGTAGTTCTTTACGCAGAGAGTTGTGATTGCATGGAATGCGTTGCCAGTGGTGGTGGTGGAAGCAAAGCCATTAGGGACATTTAAACGACAGCAGGATAGGCACATGGACAACAGTGAGTTGAGGGGTGCCTAGTTTAAGTTATTTTATTTTACATTCGGATTAAACCTCGGCACACATCGTGGGCCAGAAGGCCTGTTCTGTGCTGTAATTTTCAATGTTCTATATGAACAATTCTTGTACAAACGACTCTTTTTCATTATCGCATGTTCTGGTTTGCGTACCAATCGATTTGCGAACGGATTCTGTCATAAATACGATTCACAACCCAGGGACTACCTGAAACTAATTGCATGATAGGAATAAACACAATTTGTACGACCTAATTAGAGTCAGTGCTAAGACTTACAGCAGACAAAACCCGATGTCTGGCCTCTCTCCCGAAGTTTGTCTCAGTGTAGATTACTGCCTTGTGCCAACCATGATCACAACCATGGTCATGCTCTCTAATATGCTTGATGAAGGGCTTTTGCAAAAAACCTCGATTCTTCTACTCCTCGGATGCTACCTAGCATGTTGTGCTTTTCCACACCACACTCTCAACTAAAGTTTAAGCATGCACGGAACAAAAGAGGAAGAATCACTTCATCTCCGCTTGGTGTAAGTTGGAATATTTCTTGCTGAATTCCCAAACAAGATTTGCCTGGAAATGTGAACATTCAGTTATAATGAAGAGACAGACTATGTAATGTGATCAGCTTCATTTACTGAGATCTCATTATAGAGTTAATCTGTAGAGTTGTTTCAGCTCTATGGAAGTGCAGCCTGCCAATAGCAACCACCTTGTTGTGTTATCGCTCGACAATTAATCCAGAGACTCAGGTAATGTTCTGGAAACCCCGGTGCGAATCGCCAGAATGGCTGATGGTGGAAAATTGAATTCAATAAAAATCTGGGATTAAGAATTAACCAGTGACCATGAAACCATGAATAAGTGTAGGAAATGAAAGAGAACAAGTAAAACTGTCTTATAAAGTAAGAGTTGCACGGTCTACAATGGAGCAACACCTACTGCATGTTTGCCGACAAGTGAAACTGTACCTTGGCTCAGAAGTTAGCTTAGATTCCCAACAGTTTGGAAACAGGCCCTTTGAGCCAACAAGCCCACACCAACCCTCTGAACAGTAACCCACCCAGACTCATTTCCCTCTCACGACGATACCTAACACTATGGGAAGTTTAGCATGGCCAACTCACCTGACCTGCACATCTTTGGACTGTGAGATCAAACCAGACCACCTGGAAGAATCCCACACAGACACAGCGAGAATGCGCAAACTCCACAGAGACAGTCACTTGAGCTTATAAGCAAACCTTGGCGCTGGGAGGCAGTAGTGCTAACCTCTGAGCCACAATGCTGCCCCACCGCCGATCCTTCATTGATGACCTCATTAATAAAAAAAACACTCTTACAGTCGAACAACACGTTACTTTAAGTTTAAGTTTAACGAATTGATTAAATAAAGAAACTGCCATGAATTACCCTTACTGAAACACTAACTCAGGAAAAATGGATATGGTGAGAATGTGTATCTTTAAGGGATACATAGAGCACGGGAACAATGACAAACCCATTTAAAAATATTTCGAAATCAGTGATTGGAAAATAAACAGAAGCATGGGCGCATTATTGTACATTAGCTCAGGACACTTTATTTTAATAAACCTATTTCCGAAGTGTAAATAAGAATTCTTACGTTCTTATTTTTCATTAGTTATTGCAACAGCTTCTTATTAATGGAATATAGGAGGTGGACAGCTTTGAATGTGGTGCCATAATTTAAACCAATGTAATATTGTTTAGTGGGACTTACTTTCAGTTTTCAAAAAGTATTCATGCATACCATCCAGTTTTTCCTATCGTATGATAAACTAATTCCCTGCCTATTTTTCTTCTTTAAGCGAACGTCATCACCATGGTGATATTTTCCCGGGGTGAGTGTGGCCTTTCCAAGTGCGTTACCCGTTACCTGGTGGCCATGGCAGCAGCAGATCTGCTCGTCATTATCATCGACCTTGTAATGCGACATATCCCAATTGTTTACCGGAAGCAATTCTTTTTCCTGAGGGACGTCCGCGTGTGTAATATCCACGCTGTCCTGCTTTATGCAGCCACTGACTGCTCTGTCTGGTTCACCGTTGCTTTTACCTTTGATCGATTTGTGGCCATTTGTTGCCAGAAGCTGAAAAGCAAATATTGCAGTGAGAAAACTTCAGCTGTGGTTCTGGGAACGGTGACTGTGCTGAGCTGCTTGAAGAATGTTTTTTGGTATTTCATGTTAACTGATCAATACTTGATTAAGAACAACCCTTGGTTTTGTGGAATAACAAAGCATGTTCTGTTATCCAAGGTTTGGAGTTCAATTGAACTTGTTCATCACATTCTAACGCCTGGCATTGCGTTCATCCTGATTCTGATGCTAAACGTTTTATCAGTTAAACACATCATTATGGCTAACGGAGTTCGTAGGAGATTACAGATTTGCAGCAGTGTGGAGCGTCGCAGAGAACCAGAAATAGAAACCCGAAGGAAATCCATTATTTTGTTATTTCTGATCTCAGGGAATTTCATCCTGCTCTGGTCAACATCGATGGTGTATTTCAGCTGGTACCGAATGTTCCGTTTGGGATACAGGTCTCTATACCTGCACCGTTTTGTACGTGAAATGGGCATCATGATGCAGCTCATGAGTTGCTGCACTAATACCTGTATTTACGCCGTGAGCCAGAGAAAGTTCAAAGAGCAGCTGAAGATATTGATGACTTATCCCATCATGCAAATGCGTGAATGTGATAAGTGATGAGAAACAGGGAGTAATATCCAGCCCGGAGATACAACTCTCTCATATACTCAGTAAGAAATAACATCAGCAATTTGGCAGGCATTCACCTCATCACTTCACCCAAAATTCCATGAAATCCCACACCTCCTGCACCCCTTAGTCCCCACTGTCACGTACAACAAGAAAAATCTGTGCTCAGTGTCCTGTCATTCAACACTTCCCCACTTTTGAAAACTCGCTGCGTGAAAATATATTTTCATAATCTTCCATCAGTCAACAGTCTGTCCATAATATCTGGAACAAATATAACCCCTCCCTCCCAGCTTGACCAACGTAAGCTCCAGATCGCTTGGGTGAAAGCCGATCTCTTATTGCTACAGTTGCCCTGTGCTATTTCAAAATGCTAAGAAATCGGAGCAGCAATAGTCTGTTTGACCTCCGAATCTTTTCTATCACGCAATAGTATTGTGACTGAATCAGCATTGCACACATCCATAGTCCTGCCATATTCTCCGGAACTCTTCACTTCCCTACTGATGAAGTTTCTTTTTGGTTCCTGACAGCTGTGCATTCCCAGAACCATGCTGTCTTTATTTTGTTGACAATAGTGCCATCAGCTCCCCTTCCCACCATCCGTGACCCCCATCCGCAACTGCTGGTGTTCTGCCAGTGCGTTGACACTGATATCTGAGTGGGAACATTTACAGTGAAGTACGAATTTGTGTGAATTAGATTAGATTACTTACAGTGTTACCCTTTGGCCCAACAAGTCCACACCGATCCACGTTTACCGCTGCACCTAACACTACGGGCAATTCACCTAACCTGCACAATTTAGGACTGTCGGAGGAAACCGGAGCAACCGGAGGAAACCCACGCGAACTCCACACAGTCAGTCGCCCGAGGCGGGTCTCTGGCGCTGTGAGGCAGCAGTGCTAACCACTGTGCCACTGTGCCACCCACATGGTGATACTACCTCAGCTACAAGACCTCCTCCTTCTCTGTTGGTGCATTGCGATCTCTACAGGCAATTAGACACAGCTGAGAGGCATTGATCAATGCAGTGATTTTTATTTATGCATTTCAGAATGTGCGAAGTCAGAGGGTTTTAGCTCTGCTAAATTTGATTAAATGTGAACGGCAGCAATTACGTAGCATCAGAGTCAAAACGGGTATCACACTGAGAGTCATTCTCTTTTTATCACTTAGTACCTCAAGCAGCATTTTCCTATACACCAGTAGTTCCAAGTATTTTGAGTCTTGTCGTTGTCACGCTTGTTGTGCATCTTTCGACCGTTTTTGACAAAGTGCTCAGAAACGGGCACTGGAAATAAACAACAACGATTGCTCAATTCAAACGTACCCGAAACAAGGACCATGCAGACTTCAAGTGCAGCCAGTTCTCCCATTATAAACTATGCGAGCATTGTAACAGCCATCACCGTGGCTCTGCGGTTAGCAGTGCTGCCTCATAATGCCAGAGACACCAGCTTGAATCCAGCATCCAAGTGAAGTTTGATTAGATTAGATTAGATTGCCTACAGTGTGGAAACAGGCCCTTCGGCCCAACAGTCCACATTGACCCTCCGAAGACTAACCCACACACATCCATTTCCCTGTGACTAATGCACCTAACGTTATGCGCAATTTAGCATGACCAATTCACCTGAACTGCCCAATCTCCCCGCTTCTGTGCAAGTCTGCTGCAGTTTCCTCCCATAATTCAAAGATTCATAAGTTAGTTGAATTGGCTATTGAATTATTGACGCAAATCTAAACCCATTTGAATTGTGTTTAGGGATGTGTCCGTTAAGTGCATTTATCAGGGGTCAATATAGAGTGATACGGTAGGGCATGAGTGTCAGGGTGGACTCGTTGGGCCAAATGGCCTGCTTCAATACTCTAGGGATTATATTCTATGCAAGTTGCATGGAAGGCAGCTATTTGGGATGTGAGAGTAACACAAGTAAACGAAATCAATTTAATTTTAAAAAGGTCCAGTGGGCTGCACTGCAGCAAAGTAAAGAGATACCGCTGATAATTTGATACTGCTTAACACAGTTAGATGGGCGAACAAAACGTTTCTCCAGGTGGGCGGTAAAGATGTGGAGAGGTTGCAGAAGATGACTCTGCTGAAGACGACAGTTTAGTTTACATTTAACTGGGACATGACTACGACTGGTGAGTGGTTTCAAGTCACATGGTGGGCATGAAGTTCAGACTGGAGGAACACAACTTTTATAAACAGTGGACGGATTTACAACAAGAGAAGGCAAAGGGCGTGAATTGCCTAACTGTACGTGCTGAGGCTGGATCATTAAATAAACATGCTGTAATTTTCAACAGTGTTTGATAACGCCCATAATTAATGCACATTAGGATCATTTGATTAATATTTCTGGTCACAGTTAGCCACAGTTAATGTGATTGTTGCCAAAGCTTGTGGGAATGTGGGATAGGCTCCAGCTCGTCCCCTTAATGCCTCTGTGGATGCAGAGGGATATATGAACCTTCAATAAAGTTTCTTGTACTCACTCTTCCTCCAGCAGTGATGGGCTGCATCAGCACCAGCATCACAAAAGAGGATAAAATGAGATTTATTCATTCTCCACTGACGTCCTCACTAATACAACGTGCTGGAGAGAAGACAGAAAATCTTTATAAGCTATGATCAATAGTCCCACGCACACATAGAGACGCACAGAGAAGCAGACGCATGAATGTTCACACAGACAGGCAGACACCCACCCACACACACAGACGCGCACATGCATGCACATACACATGTGCACGCATGCGCGCACACACACACACACACACATATTTTCTCCCTAGATTCGTTAATGATGCAGTTGACTCTTTGAGACCAACAATAATAAGGATCAAAGCGTACATTTGTTCACCAGTGATGTTTTTATTCAACTAAAAGTAAAATGATCTTGATCAAGATGGAACTCTGCATTTTTCAAATATATTCTACACTATGTTGTCCAATCACTCCACAGAACAAAAGGGCTACTTGCACCATCGTAGCTCTGCTTACTCTTTGAAAAATTATCTGAAATTGTCGACACAAGCCCATTCATTTTCTGTTTGTTATCATCCCTGTAAATTAGGTGGATAATTCCTTTATTTAAAAGTTACTGTTGGATCATTTTCGTTGTCATTCGACGTATCATATTCCAGATGAACACAAGCGTCTATGAGCCTAGTTCGGGAAAGTGGGATTCTGTACTTTTGATGGTACGAACTTGATGCATGGATGAACAGTATGATTCTTTGATTCCACATATCAAATTATATTTTCCTCACCTACTGTCCGGTTTTTTTCTTCAGTTATATCGTGTCTGTTTTTACTGGTTACCAAATCTCACAACCTCGAATAATTGTCCTGAACCTATCAGTGCCAGTGCCACGCAGCACAATGAGTGAACCCTCTGCATGAAACTGAGACTTCCTCCACACCAAAGTTTCAAGGTACCCATTCCCTTCGGTACGAACACTCGCAGGGGTAAGCATATGTTGAAAAATGAAAATTGGACTCTCCATCTCCTCACCCCAACCTGGCACAACTTGACATGTCTCTGCCTCAGGCTTCAGTGGAGAGTAGCCGACCAAAACACACTCGTTGATGCACAATCATGTTATTTAGCTCAATACATTCTAGGACCTTATTAAACCTCAGTCGGGTCCAAGAAGATCCCAAAGAATTTTATTCATATATAAGCAGCAAAAAGGTAATTCGGGAAGGGGTTGGCCTACACAATGACGAAGGAGGAAAGGTATGCTCGGAGAAATTAGGTGAGATTCTTAATGAGTAGTTTGCATCAATATTCGCCAAGGAGAGGGACATGGCAGATATTAACGTGAGGGATAGATAATTGATGACTCGAGGTCAAGTCGGCACAAGGATGGAGGAAGGGTTGAGAATTCTAAAAGACATAAAGGTGGTCAAATCCTCAGGTCCTGATGGGATCTACCCCAGGTTATTGAAAGAATTGAGAGTGAATAGCTTAGGAACAGCAGATATCTTTGCAGCATCATTTAACACGGAGGAGGTCCCAGAAGACTGGAGAATTGTTAATGCATTTTCCTTGTTTAACAAGATTTGCAGGAATATTCCAGGTAATTACAGACATGCAAACCTGACGTCAGTTGTAGGGAAGCTCCTGGAGAAGATACTGAGGGGTAGTATATACACCGATTTGGAAGAAAGTAATATTATCAGTAATAGGCAGCATGGCTTTGTGCAGGGAAGGTCACGTCTTACAAACCTAATATAATCATTTGAAGAAGTGAAAACTTAATTGAGGAGGGAAGAAATGTAGATGTCACATCAGGTTTTGATAAGGTTCCACCTGGTAGGCTGATGAAAAAGATGAAGTCGCATTGAAAAATGAAAATTGGACTCTCCATCTCCTCACCCCAACCTGGCACAACTTGACATGTCTCTGCCTCAGGCTTCAGTGGTGAGTAGGGTGTTCTTGTAAGTTGGATAGAGAACTGCTTGGGCAACATGAGGCAGAGAGTAGTAGTGAAAGGGAGCTTCTCCAAATGGAGACTTTTGACCAGTGGTGTTATAAAGGGACCTGGGGCTGGGACCAATGTTAATTGTGAAATACATAAATGATTTGATGGAAGGTGTAGGTTGCCTCATTAACAAGTTTGCAGATGACACTAAGATTGGTGGATTTGCTGATAGTAAAGGGGATTGTCAGATGATGCAGCAGAATATAGATAGATTGGAAAGTTGGGCAGAGAAATGGCAGATGAAGTTCAATCTGAACAAATGCAAGTAAAAGCAAACGTCCTGGGGAAATTGATGTAGATACATATGCATGCTCAGGTCAAATGTTACCAGAACGTGGCAACGCAGGTTGGTAGAGTGATCAAGAAGACATACGGTATGCTTTCCTTCATTGGACGGGGCATTGAGTTCAAGAGTTGGCAGAACATCTTACAGTTGGTTCAATCACATTTGAAATACTGCGTACAGTTTTGGTTGCCACATTAACAAAAGGATATTTTGGGTGCATTTGAAGTTCAAAAGGATGTTGTCTGGTATGGAGGGTGCTAGTTATGAGGAGATTTGGATTACTTTCATTGCGAAGATGAAGGTTCAAAGGAGATCTATTTGAGGGCTACAAAATAATGAGAGGTGCAGACAAGGTGGATAGCAAGGAACGTTTTCCCAGAGTGGAGGACTCAATTACTAGGGTTCACGAATTCAAAGTGAGAAGAGAAATGTTTTGGGGAAATATCCGTGGAAGATTCTTCACGCAGAGGATGGTGTGTGTCTGGAATGCGATGCGAGGGACAGGAATGAGAGCGAAGAAAGTTAGGGCTGCAGATGCTGGAGATCAGAGCTGAAAATCTTCTTCCTGAACTCTCCACTCTGGCCTATCACCCTCACCTTAACCTCCTTCCACCTATCGCATTTCCAACGCCCCTCCCACACATCCCTCCTCCCTACCTTTCATCTTAGCCTGCTTGGCACACTTTCCTCATTCCTGAAGATGGGCTCATGCCCGAAACGTCGATTCTCTTGTTCCTTGGATGATGCCTGATCTGCTGCGCTTTTCCAGCAACACATTTTCAACAGGAATGAGAGCGTCTTTTGAGTTGTATTTGGACAGACACATGAATGAGCTGGGAGTAAATGAATACAAATTGTGAGAAAATGGGCAGCAGGAATACATCGAGGATGTGGAATGGCGCAAGCTTGGATGGCTGAATAGCTGGCTCCTCCCATGTAATGTACTTTGTTCTTTCTTCTTTGTAATCAAATATCTCTTTTCAATGGTGCAAGCTTTATTTGCATCATTCTCAGGCAAAGTGTCATGGTGCAGAAGATGTAAACAATCTGTGTATGAAATACTATCACCGTAACCAAGAGGGTCAGATGGACCACGCAGGGAACACGTTAGTATTGTGCGACTAATAACTGAGTGCAGCAATGGTCACCATCCCAACATTGCAGATTACTCGTTTTCTCACTGCTTTTAGTGTAGCAGAAGTGCATCTTCTATTCTTCTCACACAAGCTCATTACAAATGCTGGGGACAGAATGGAACAACACATTAAAGACAGCAACCTTTCAATACCAACTCATGTCTGGCTGGAACATATATTGATGCTCTATCCCACATATATTGGAGACACAGGTTTGTGTATTACTGCCAATGTAAGCTAACCAAACGGGTAGCAGAAATGTGCACCATGCTTCATTGCGGTCCACCTTATTTATCTTGAGACCAGTTTTTAAAAATCCTACCAGGTAGAGTGGGAGAAGAAGAGTGCAAAGTTGGCAGCATGTTTCGCCCAATGTAGATTGTGACCAGACGAATCCACAGAACTGCCGTTGTGGTCTGCCAAATGTTTCCAATAAGGTTCATGGTGAAAACTAGGTAAAAACAATAACTGCAGATGCTGGAAACCAGAGTCTAGATTAGAGTGGTGCTGGAAAAGCACAGTAGTTCAGGCAGCACCCAAGGTGCAGTAAAGTCGACGTTTCTGGCAAAAGCCCTTCATCAGGAATACAGGCAGAGAGCCTGAAGGATGGAGAGATAAGTGAGAGGAGGGTGGGGGTCGGGAGAAAGTAGCATAGAGTACAATCGGTGAGTGGGGGAGGTGATGAAGGTGATACGTTAGGGGGGAGTGGATAGGTGGAAAGGAAGATAAGCAGGTAGGACAAGTCATGGGGACAGTGCTGAGCTGGAAACTCATGGTGCATGGTGAACCCATTGGGTAGATGGAGTGCAGCGAGATGGGCAGTTCATCCAGTGTACTCTATGCAAGTTGCATGCAAACATGAATGAGAGGGTGAGTTTGAGTTGCATGCTCTTTGGAGAGTCTGTGTGGAGTTTTTGGTCCAAAAGTCCTGTTTCTGCACTGTACGGGTGCTATGGTTCTATGATTGCACAAGGGGTTTGACACAAACCGAACATTTCTTTGATTAAATGAAAATCTGAATGAAACTTTGCTCACTGAGCTACACGGTTCGTTTTCAAAATTTTCGTCAACATTCTAGGTAACATCATCAGTGAGCCTCCAGTGAAATGATAGTGTTATGTCCCGTTTAAATTGAACGTGTTTTGGCTTCTTTGATTTGGTGATATCATTTTCGTTTTTATTCTTCAGAGGGTAGTAGATGTGGTCCAAATCGATGTGCTGGTTGATAGAGTTCCAGGTAGAATGCCATGTTTCTAGGATTTCCTGTGCGTTTTACTCTTTGCCTTGTACGAGCATGAATGTGCAGTCACAGTCAAAGTAGTGTGCCTCCTCATCTGCATATAAGGATACTTGCGATAGTGGGACATGTCTTTTTGTCGTTGGTTGATGTTCATGAAACTAGTTTGTCCAACGCAGTGTCCGTTACCGTTCTTGCACAGCATTTTGTTAATGACGTTCACTTTGCTTGACTGTATAGGATAGTTTAGGTTAATTAGCCGCAATCTGAGTAACTTAGATGGGATATCATGATGGAAAGAGGTCTGAGTTGCTGGCGTTTATTTCCGAGATGTCTATGATATAGGGGAGAGTAATTAGGGATTCTGGGCGCCTTTTGTCTGCTTGCTTGGGTTTGTTGTTGTGAAATCGGCAGACTGTGTTCATTGTGAACCCGTTCTTTTTGAATACATTGTACAGGTAATTTGCCTCTATCCTTCGTGGTTTCTCTGTGCTGCAGTGTGTGGTAGCTTATTGAAATGATGTTCTAATTCAGTTTCGTTTGTTCATGTTGGGATGGTTGTTTCTTTCGTTCATTATCTGGTCTGCATGTGTTTATTTCCTGTTGATGCTGATTTGTAGGCCCCCATTGACGGTTCTTTCTACTGCGACATCAAAGAATGGCAGTTTGTTTTCGTTTTCGTTCTCTTTTGTGAACTTTATGTCAGTAAGGTTATTATTGATGGTCTTGAAGGTTTCTTCCAATTTGTTTTGTTTCGTGAATCCAAAGGTGTAATTCACATAGCGAATCCAAAGTTTGCGTTGGATGGTTGGCAGAGCCGTTCGTTCGAGTCCCTGTATTACTGCCTCTGTGAAGAAGCCTGATATCGTAGATCCCATGCGTGTTCTGTACGTTTATTTGTAGGTCTTATTATTGAAAGTGAAGTGAGTGGCAAGGCATAGGCCCATCTGCTTGACGTTGTTGTACTTGCTGATGAAGATGATGGTGTTTGCTGTTTATATTATCAGTAAATTAGCTGAGACAATCATATAGACTGATCATAACACAATAAGGTTTGTGGAAAATTTTAACGACAAATGTACCAGACGATTCAGATGGAGTTTGTTGTTACAGTCATTCATATTGAAACCAATGCATCATGCGGGAAAACATGATTGCTAATGCATTTGCAAGGCTCGAATGAGAAATGGAGGCGTTCGGTGTCAGGAATGGAACAGATGGAAATGGAATGTAGTTGAGCATGTTTGCACGTTTTTTCGTCAATGTAATGCATTCGTCCATTTTTCGAGAACTCACTAAATGTAGGTCAAAGGGGTTTTAAAATGACGCCATGCTTGGATACTGATGCATCTTAAGGGAGAGGTTCTGATGAGATTAATCCTTTAACAAATTTATGCTGTCCTTGGCTTTTTTTTTCAGAGTGTCGTAAGTGGCACAGGAACCGAAAGGTGTCGTGTTGAAGGGTTTAGGTGCAAATTTATTACTAGCTGACAGATACTGCCTCAAGCAGAAGGCTTTCAATTTTGAAATACATATGCAATGAAAGCGGAGTGGCCAATTCGCCCATCTCAGTTTTACTCTGGTTTGATTTGTGTTTTACAGTAGTGTGGATAAAGCCTTTGGACACAAGGAAGCAGGCCGAGACTGGAACTCCCTCTCTGACATCTATCAATGAATAACTGGTGTTTGATTTTAACTTTTGTACCAATGTTTTAAGCGTATTAACTCGTTGCAAGTATTTGGAACAGCATCATTAATACTGATAGATCTGTTTGGCTTTCAGAGAGTTTAATTTATTCAGTATTACGTTTTCTATTATTTTTGTTTCATTCAGTAGTCTTGTAAATAAATCCTATTTTGTTTAAAATTAAGTGGTTTGACCATCTGATTCTCCCCTGTAATATACATTTTATGTTTGCTTAAAAGAACTAGCAAAGTTTGCGTCTGGGCTGCCTTCTTGAAATGATTTGGGGTGTCTTAACTGGTCCACAACAAGCACCAACCCCTATCTCAGGGTAACCCATCAATAATAAAATATTTCTGCTGATGGGAATTCGATTTTCTGGAAAAATAGCTGACTGGTCATTGAGTTTCCTCGTTGTCTTCTTGCTATAGTACATTGTTTGCATTGAATGTCATCTTGAAAGGCTTTAAGTAATTAAGTACAGCTAATTCTGGGATTAATACCACATGGCCCAGGAATGTGAATTGGGCTATGGAGAATGCAGTCTTAGCCTGCCTCCCGTAGGAAATTGGGATATTCCATAAAATCTTCTAGGAGAAAGTGAGGACTGCAGATGCTGGAGATCCGAGCTGAAAATGTGTTGTTGGTAAAGCGCAGCAGGTCAGGCAGCATCCAAGGAGCAGGAGAATCGACGTTTCGGGCATGAGCCCATCTTCAGGAATGAGGAAAGTGTGCCAAGCAAGCTAAGATAGAAGGACATGCAGGTCCTTGGACTCCTCCATCGCCAGAACATAACAACACGACGGCTGGAGGAAGAATGCCTCATCTTCTGCCTAGGAACCCTCCAACCACAAGGGATGAACTCAGATTTCTCCAGTTTCCTCATTTCCCCTCCCCTACCTTGTCTCAGTCCCAACCCTCGAACTCAGCACCACCTTCTTAACGCTCTTTATTATTTCCAATGAGATCTTCTTTTCTGTAACCACTATTTAACCCAATTTGTATTTGCACAGTTTGAAATTGAGATGAGAAGTCAAGCTTTGATTTATAAACCAACTTATAATCATCAGACATTTTAATTGCTAATCCAACAGTTTTACCTGTTATTTCTTCTACATTGGTTCTCACGACTTCAAAAAGTGAACGTTTGAACTCTTCCAAAATAATTATCTCTCTTGGAGCGTCATATATTTGATTCATTTCCGATGTGCTTATTAAAATTACGTTAATTAATCCTTTCAAACTCCATGTGGGTTTTGAACAGGTACATTCCTCTCCGCTACTGGCACGAGCTTATGTGCACTTAAGATGGCTTTCTCCGCCTCCTCGCACTCCTCAGATGCCTCCTCTAATAGTGATGCAAATATCTTACTGGTTCTACTCACAAACACAGTTTGCATCAACAATACCTGCATGTTCACCGTTTCTTCATTTGTTTAGACACTTTCTCAAATTTGGCAGTTGATGAGGGACAGAGGGACAGGGAGGTTTTTACTGAGATGGTGTGGTAAGGGAATCGCATGATTTTCCTCAGCGGTTGTGATGAGGAAGGGGAGATATTTTACTGGGAGGCTTGTGCTAAGGGAGGTGCACATTCTTTCAGAGTGATGGGTAATGAGGAGGGAGAGTTTTACTTTGCGGGTGGGTGCTGTGAGAGCGGGATGCTTTTTTTTCTGAGGGAGTGGTCAGGGAGAATAATGTTTTTACATGGGTAAAATTGTATATATTCTATCCAGTACTACATAGAAAACAACACGAATATCTCCTTACAGTCCAATTGAACACTTTCCAAATTTGCGTTTTTTTCTTCCAGTTTTCGATGCAGATTGCTTCAACTAGGTGCAGTAAAATAATATTACGCATGGACTTAAAACTTCTAAAGGAGGCATACATCCATTTCACAAAATGGGTTAATTAGTAGTAACCTATCAAAGATTTCTTACTATTTGCATTTTTAAAGTAACTTTATAATCAACAAACCTGATCATCTGGAATGAAATACTCTCTCAAGTGTAAAATCAGTACTTGAAAGTTCATTCCTGGCCAGTAAATGAAATCCCAAACCTGATTATTTCTGGAATTAAGAATCCACACAAATCCAAAATGAACAAGAAGCTAATTCCAAAAGAGCTTTACAAACCAACTTTTCAAATCAACATTTCGTTGCCGACTTCTGCTTGTACAAAAGCTGAGTTTCTTAAATGGAGAGTACATTTACCATAATTGTCCCGTACTCACACATGCACATCATAACTCTAAATCGCCAAATATCTCCAAAATGCAAACAAACTTCCAGCATTCCCAGTTCTCGAGATCTAAGGAACAGGAATATACAAATTGCACAGGGGAACATTTAACAATCAACAAACCAAGTAGTGTCAAACCAGGCTACTAAGTGTAAACTCTTCTACAAGATTTAGTGAAAGAGCAGATACGAGGTATTCTTCTCTGTGCCATACTTCTAAATACCGCATCTTGCCTCTGTGTCATTTTCCTTGTAACATCATCTGCAGAATGGATCATTCTGGACCCCAGCAGCCCTTTCCCAAGTTCTTTTCTGCCATTCTCCCGACTGTGTCTGCTGCCTCTATTATCGTATTTTTGAAGCTTTTCAACCTCCTTTTGATCTCTTGGGCAGTTGTTCTCTTTGTGCACCCGAGCATTTCTGGCACTTATTTATCTTTCTTGCACGCCTTCTTTGCATGCCTTGTTTTATTTTCGCGGCCTTCACGCGGGTGTTGAAACCCTTGTAGTTTTCATGATTTTATATCCTTAGAGCAGGTTTTGCAACCCCCTCTCTGTTTCTTCGTTTCACACAATCAGCACTGCAGCCTCTTTTTGATCACTCCTTTCTTTTGTGGTTTTGCGCATGAGAACACTGGACCTGACTCGTCTTCAAACATTTTAGTCCAGGGCGGCATTGCGCCATTTTGTGTGCTTCCACGATATTTCATGTGTTCACGTCCTTTTGCGTGCTTTCATGTTGGGTGCCCTCTTCCCTTGTGCCGGTGATCACACCTCGCCATTCGTTCCAATCGAAATGTTATTTGTGTGCTTTAACGTACAGGAACCACCCGATCAAGAACCATGCCATCTAAAAGGTTGCTAAACAAATGTTCTCACTCAAATGATGGTGAAAGGTGAGCTGGCTCCAGACAGGGCACGCTACTCACAGTGCTGTACGTTTTTCCCCAATCGGGATTGAAGACTCAGAATACAGACAGTTTTCAGTCAAATGGAAGATTTTAATTCAAGCTGAATCAAATTAATGCAAATAGAGGGCCAGAAGAACCAACAATTGCTCCTCTTTGAAATTTGTGATTAATGAGCGATGAATGTTGCACCTGGAGGTCATTCATTTCCTTGGACAATTATCCTTTGATTAGTAAAGCTGAAAATATTCACTTGTCTGTTTCATCGGCATGCTGTTATCAAAAACTGTCTGGGAGGGGTACACAAGCACACTTTTGCTTACTTGGAGGAGCTCTGTTCAAAGGTGCCTTTGTTTTCTTTATTTAATCGCTGGAAGAGACTGTTTGACTTGTTTATCTATTGTCAGCCATCTTCTGCCTTAATGCTCGGGTTGTCTGTCTTTCTTAGCTTGTTGGCCATATTGTGTGAGAAATCTTGGGCCATTTTCTGATAAGCAGGTACGGGTCACCCAACACTCTCAATTTATACTTTCAAATGAGCATCGGTGCATTCTCACACATAAACAGTGAGAAACTCACAAAAATATCCAAACTGTTACACTCGTAGAGACAGAGTCCAACAGCACGGAGGCATTCTCTTTGGCTTAAACTGGTGCTCGCTTTTCAACCCGCAGTTAAATAATGTGCAGATTAAGTGAATTCCACCTGGCCAGGCTCATTTCTCAACACCAGGTCCAGTATGGCCCATTCCAGAGTTGGGCTATTTACATCCTAATCTAGAAAACACTCCGGGATGCTCTTACAAATTCTGCATCATGCAGACCTCTGATGCAAAGTGAATCCCCAGTCAATGTTGGGAAAAATGAAATCTCATAACACCACCACCCTTCTGCTCCGAGACCTTTCTATTATCTCTCGACATATTTGTACCTCCAATTCACGTTCGCAGTTGGAGGCCCTATAGCACAATCCCGACATTCTTACTGCATCCTTTCTGTTTCTGAGCTCTGACCATATTCATTCCCTGCTCGATTCATCCATAGTGACCTCCTCCCGCAGAGGTGTGATATCTTCTTTAACCAGTAATGCAACTCCTCCACCCATTTTACCTCCCGCTGTACCTCGCCTGAAGAATCGATTTCCTGGGATATTTAATTGACAATCATGCCCTTTGTTCTAGCAAGTCTCAGTAATAACAATAACATCATACTCCGCGGCACTAATCCAGCCCTACGCTCATCTGTCCTACTTGCTGTACTTCTTGCATTAAAAAAACAAATGCACCTCAAACCACCAGACCCTCTGTGTTCACTCTCCGATTCCTATCTACTCTTCCGCTTACTCACGCTGTCTTCATTACCTAGTTCCTTACTGGCTTTAGTTACTACCTCCTTGATGTCCACCAGCCTCCTAAATTGGTTCCCATGCCCTGCCACATTTGTGTAAAACCTCCCCAACGGCATTTTCAAAAGTACCCCAAGGACATTGCTTCCAGTCTGGCCCAGGTGTAAACCATTTAATATTTAATACTCTCACGTCCCCCAGAACTGGTTCCAATGTCCCAATAATCTGAAACCCTCTTTCCTTGCACCATCTCCCAAGTCACACATTCACTCCAATTATTCTATCATTCCTATTCTAACCAGCACGTGGCACTGGCAGCAATCGTCGATTACTAGCTCTAAGGTTGCACTTTTTAACTTTGTTTCCTAAATCCGTAAATTGTTCTTGTAGGACCCCATCCATTTTTCACCCATATCATTAGTGACTAGATGCACCACGATAACTGGCTGTTCAACCCCCCTGTTGAGAATTTTCTGCAATTGACACAAGACATCCCTGACCCGTGCACCTGGGAGATAACATTCCATTCGGGAGTCTCGCTTATGATGACAAAAACGACTATCCGAATGAGATGGGCGGGCACTATTTCGTTCGGATAATCGATTATTTGGTTAATCGATTATATGCCTTCCCTCTGAGGCTCAGAGTTTTTAAACTCTTCTCCTCATTCAGGAAACTGCAGCAGCACACAGCACGCGAGCTCCCGCCCTAATACCGCCCACCGCCTGCCCCAGCCCGCCTCCAAACCCCATCCAACACCACCCGGTCCAGCACACAGCATTTTTATGAGGAAATTAGACCACTATTTAAAGCGTGATACATCAAAAGTTGCTTTGGACATATTTATAGAGTCCTCGATTGACTTATAGTTATTGATTTCGACAGATGTCCTCTGTGCCTGTAGATCTGTAACCAAAGTGATGTTGGAAGTGTCCTTCCTTAAATGCATTATTAAATCAATTTTTTAACTTAACAATGGCCCTTAGTCCAGATTTTCCACCATTTTCAATTGCACAGAGGAAGGGTTACTGCACATGAAACGTTAACATCTTCTCACACATGCTGTCAAAGCTATGGATCATTCTTTGTGAATTATAGTAGTATTACTTGTAGTAAAGCATTCCAGTTGAGATCATTAATCTTTGTATTGGCTTCCTACTGGTTCAATTCGAATTCCACACCTTCATTATTTGGGTCATGATGACGGTACTTAGGCACACAGTTCAGAAGTATATGCTTTTATCAGATTCAGTAACAATGATGTCAGTGAGGATACACCAGAGCAAGTAACTTACAACAGGCAATAAGTTTCTGAGAAATGCTGTTATTTGTTTTGTTACGCTTTTCGTTGGTTTAGTTTCTAAAGCTTCTTCATTTGTATTTTCATTATTTATCCAAATCATTCGGATGAAAGGGTATCAACAATACTCCGATAATTGTAAACAGATGTTATATGTGCAGTATTCAAATTTATCGATATGTATGTAGAGATTTTAATTTTAATTCTATTTGCCAGCTATCCTGTGCTCCACGTGGTAATTTGATTTTTTTTAACCTTTTACAATTTTTTTAGTGATAGGCTGTTTTTCACGACACTGACGACCGATGTACTTTATGCTATGACGATACTGGCTTGTGCACGTATTGATCAGATTTGTTGAAAAATGTTTCAATTGTGAATGGATAAAAGCCTGGAAGAACTCTGAGAACTGTTAGAAATGATTGAGTTCATGTGAAGGACGGCATATGGAAGTGTGATAGACTGCAGGTTTAAAGCTGTCCAATTTTGCAACTGTTTCGAAATGGAAGGCCAAATGGTAAACCTCCTCTGGCTTTGAGATGGAACTGTTGGTGTTAATTACTCTTGGAGCTGAGTAACAAGAGAACTCCTCCAAAACATTGTAATGCTGATTTCACTATTTCCTGATTCCACTGCTCAATCTGTTACATTCAGACACATTTTACTGACCAGAAATTTAGCCCGCAAGAGACTCCTAACTCGCAGGAACGGCGAGGTTCAGCAAGACACTGAAATACTGATTTCACCAGTTTCCTCATTTCCCCTCCCCCAGCCTGTCTCAGTCAAATCCATCAAATTCAGCACCGCCTTCCTAACCTGCAATCTTCTTCCCGACCTCTCCGCCCCCCCCAGTCTGACCTATCACCCTCACCTTGACCTCTTTCCACCTATCACATTTCCGACGCCCCTCCCCCAAGTCCCTCCTCCCTATCTTTTATCTTAGCCTGCTGGACCAACTTTCCTCATTCCTGAAGAAGGGCTAATGCCCGAAACGTCGATTGTCCTGTTCCCTAGATGCTGCCTGACCTGCTGCGCTTTTCCAGCAACACATTTCCATCTCTGATCTCCAGCATCTGCAGACCTCACTTTCTCCTCACTGAAATACAATGCCAGGAAAAAAAACTCACTGGTTTTGAACGCAACTAATTTTAATTTGTCACGGTCGATATTAATGGTGTTTTTTTCAATGATGCCAGAAGTATTGTATGCGGTGCCATTCTTTGTATTTTGTATTATTTTGTGCAGAAACTTCATGTTGCTTCACCTCAGCTGCTGCACAAACATCGTAATTTCTGCTCTGAACCGAACCAACTTCAGGCAGCAGTTAAAGAATGCGCTTAAATATCCAGTTATTGAAATTAATCAGTAAATGGCGTTCACTAATCAATCATTTAATACAAGAGTTCCGCATTTTAATTCAAACATGCAGCATTTAAGCAGCCTATCGCTATGGTTACAGATTGATGGTAATGCTACATTGTTCAAGCGTATAAAATCCGGAGTCAGTGATAAAGACAACATTGCAATAATGCTGACTATAATTAAATATTGTAAATAATAAAATACTGCTAATTAAAACTGCCAAACAGCAGATCTCACTACACTGCCCTTGCTTTCATCTTTGAGTTTAAAAAAACTCTAAACTCTAAACTCGATTAACCTTCCACTCATTGTCACAGCTGCACTGCAGACCTGTGTCTTCATTACACCTTTTCCCTTTTCTCCTGCCACTACCCGCAATTTCCTTCCACACACATTCTGGTTCACGCTCTCCCTGTGAACTCTCTCAGTCTTGTCCATTCGGAATGTTTTCAATTTCTCCAGACGTCTATTTCTCTGGTCCGCTGTCTCTCTTCTGCCTTTCTCCTTTTTACGCCATCATTTTCTGCGATGTTCTCTCCCTCTAGATATCTATCACTTTCTTCCTCCCTTATGCCTTCTTTTGCATTTGCGACTTGCCTGCATTTTCTATCCATTCCGTTCCATGCTTCACTCTCTTTTTTTTTCTTTTTCCCTATCGCACTCTGTCTTCACCACTCTTTCCTTCTCTCTGTCCCTCAATTACACAGACAATTTCTTCAGAGCCATGTGGGTTGAGAATCCTGCTCTGCCATCACGAATGTTTTTCTTCAGGAGGCTAGATTCCTGTGTCGGCCGGACAGCGCCTTACTTTCCACAACACTTATTCACCCTGGTTTCGTTGAACATTCCCTTCTCTAATTTTACAGCGATTTCATCTGCCTTCCTGTGTTTGCTACCAATGTCGACAACACCACAATCTTTTAAAAAAAACATGTCAGCAATGCATTTACCAACTCAATCTTTGCATTTATAGCGATGTGCTTATCTATCTGGGCAGATATATCCTTGTGTGTCTGCTTGCATGAGATTTGTATGACTGTACGTTGGTTATTTCATATTGTCGTTTGTGTTTATAAGTCTGTTGTAGCGGTTTATAAAGTGAGGAGTTGGAAAGGCTGAAAAGCCAAGGTGTTTTTCCGAGGTTTCTTGGCCCGCATCTACTGAGCAAAGCCATAAAGAGAGTCTTTAAAAAGACAGGAGCAGTAAAATTTTGCACACAGGGTGATGTGTATATGGAACAAGCTCCTGCAGGAAGAGGTGGGGGCGGATACAATTGTAATATCTAACAGGCATCTGGATGAGTATAGGTAAAAGAAGAGTTGCAACAGTTATGGTCCAAATGGTGGCAACTCGGTAAACGTCAGATTGAGGTCTCTTTTTGGTGTGGACGAGTTGAATCTAAGCGTCTATTTCCATTCTAAATGACTCTATGTCACTGCGTCTGTGTATTTCTCTCTTTGTGTGTGCATATGCATCTTTCTGTTGGTGTGTGTCTATCTGTGTGTTGCTATATGCATCTCTGGGCATGTATTTTGTGCATGTTAGTGTGCATAGCGATATCTGTATATGCCGCTGTGACTGCAATTTTGTGATAAAGTGTTTCAGTTGTTTTTTTTTCTGTTTATCCTTTGCTACGAGAGTCAATCTCTCTCTCTCTCTTGTGTGTGTGTGAGAGAGAGAGAGTGAGATACATAGAGTGTTGAAAATGTCGGGGGCCAGCTTCATTTTGTAAGTTGGGCAGGTTGTTTGCAAAGCAGTTTAAATACAATTCCCGACAACAGTGAATTTAGCATGAAAGACCCTCCTTCTCACTGTTTATCGTAAGTTTTAACGGCCTTCAAGGTAACTTTAACGCCAGCCTTTCGTTCTTTAATATGATAGAGCATCCCTCTGATCACGTAGAACTATGGCAACTCACAATCACACATTTAAAAGGATACAGTTCTGGCCTCCACACTTCACTGCGCAAGCACCACTTTCATTTTGCTTTTTGTTTGATTGTTCTGCTGATGGCATCAATTGTTGTGAGTCTCTCAAATTTGGCACATCGATCAGCCAATTCTCCAGTGGGGATGTAATACTTCTCAATCATACCGATCTATTCCCATTCAGAATGATCACCGAGTCCTCCAGTCCTCGATCAATTGATGAGGAGGTGGAAAAATTGAGAAAAGTAGAGAATGATCACAAGTGGATAAGCTGCTCCCTTGTCTTTGTTTTGCAGACTAGTGATGGAAGTGAAAAAAAAAATGTGTTTCTTGGTGTATTAAGCATCATCACTGCACAATAGTGTAACGTGTTCTGATTCGAACGCTGATACGACAATTTTAATCACGAATAATTAGCGAGAGGCGATAAGTACAGAAGTCCCAAAAGGAAGAAATCTTAATATAATTGTTTCTTTATTTCGTAATCGATAGTTGACAGATTGAAAGAAGGTGTGACACTACAAGTAGGAATTCATCAGCAGTTGTTACTGAATGATACATTATTTTTAGAGAATTCATATTCCACCACCTGCCAGGTGGGAGTCAAAGACACCAGAACAGTTCACTGAGTTTCTGGATTAACGAGAGCCCAATATAATGATGATGACAATAAAAATTAATAATAATAATTTAAGAAAAAAGTCTATCGATTACACCACAAGAGCCAATCGACTTCACCTTTAGTATCACCCAGCAGTCAAATTAAGGTTTTTTTTTTGCAAGTTCACTCGTGAGTTGTGTGTATTACTCATTAAACAGCGAGATAAACCGAGAGAGAGTTAGAGAGAGAAAGGGAGAGAGAGAGAGAGAGAAAGAGAGAAATGTGCCAAGGGAAAAACAAAACGACAGAACGTGCAGGAGAGAAAATTCCCGAGACAGCAGATAGAGGGAGAGAGAGACTTACTATCGTTTGCTTTTTGCTGATGGCCTTGGATGTTGTTCAGTAAACGTCAGCTCGAAGATTCTTCTGCCTTCTTCCTACGCAAAGGTCCTTGTTCCTTACATTCATGTATGCACGCTTGCAAAAATGGAACAGTTTCACAGTTGGCTCTCTTGAGTGGGGCAGGTTATAGCGATGGATCTTCTTTCAGTGGCAGGGGCAAGAAGCCGGTAAGGGCATCAGAATGCAGTGTCGATGAAAAAAGACATTCCACAGATTAGCTCTCTCTAATACCTCAACATCAGTGTCTTGTATAATCTTCCTTTCCTGCTCATTCATGGACCGTGGTGGCGCTTTCCAGTCCGGTATTAATCTCCCATGGCAAGCTACCCCTTGTCAGAATGTGGGCTTTGGGAAAGCGTGCCATTTTGAACTGCTGCAGCCACTCTCATGCCGGCAGGGCCATAATAAACCATCAGGGAGTGAATTGCAAGACTTTCACCCAGTGACACTGAAGGGATAACCAATATATAAGGTATAGGTTTGCTCGCTGAGCTGTAGGTTTGATATCCAGAAGTTTCATTACCTAGCTAGGTAACATCATTAGTGGCGACCTCCAAGGGAAGCGAAGCTGTTGTCTCCTGCTTTCTATTTATATGTTTGTCTTGGATTGGGTTCCTGGGGTTTGTGGTGATGTCATTTCCTGTTCGTTTTCTGAGGGGTTGATCGATGGTGTTTGTTTATGGCGTTGTGGTTGGAGTGCCAGGCCTCTAGGAATTCTCTTGCATGTCTTTGCTTAGCCTGTCCCAGGATAAATGTGTTGTCCCAGTTCATCCATGTGTAGGGATACGAGGGAGAGAGGGTCGTGTCTTTTTCAGACAGACAGTTGCGCCTACTCTGAGCCGAAAGAGGGAAAGAATCAAACTGAACACAGAAGAAAGGAAATCCCTAGAAAACCTCAAAAAAGACAAAAACATTGTTATATTACCTGCAGACAAGGGTCGGTTCACAGTCATCCTGAACAGAGGGGACGATATAGAGAAAGTCAAAAAACTACTCGCAGACACCAACACCTATCAACAGGTGGCGCTAGACCCGACCCCACAAATCGGAAACAAAATTACATATCTCCTAAGAAAATTACACAATTCCGGACAATTAAACAAGACGGGATTCCAGAAAATGCAACCGGATGGAACCAACACCCCACAATTCTACGAACTACCAGAAAATCCTGAAAATGGGAAAAAAATGCGTGATTTCTCTAAAAGCTGAACTTCTTCTTTCGATGCTTAGACTTAAAACGCATCTCTGTGACCTGCTTTAATGTTTGCAGGAACACAGCGAGCCGTAATTGAAGCATTCTTTATTCAAATGTGAAGCAGTGGTTTTTCTCAATCCAAATAGCTCATTAAGTTAAGCCAATCAAATTAAAACAGGCGCTAAGATAACAAACAAAACTACTAAATTTGCATCTGATAGATTTGATAACCTAGAACCAATCCGATTATAAATATATCGAGATATCATCAATGGTATAAAAGATCACGGTATTTGGAAAACCGGGAATGTATTCAAGAAAGAAACCGGGAAAAATGCAACTGCCATCTGCCAAGAGGTAGCAGATTTCAGCTCTATGAGCAAGCACAATGTTTTACAGGTGCAAATTGATTACCTTAGAAATACAGAGGCACATCTTCTCTTTGATCTAGAATTCCTTCAGATTTATAACATACAAACTGTTTGTCTGGCGTTGTGGAGGGTTGATACTGGAACTGATGAATAAAAAACAGAATTTCACGTTGGGATTGAAGAGAATGGTTTACATTTGCAGACATGTAAAATGGTCAAAAAAAACAAAAGTATCCTGCTTGAATCACCAGATGTACAGCAGAGTTAATGATGCCCAATCTTGAGAAAGAATGTGAAGACCCAAGGATAACCTTCTGTCCATTCTTGTAGTTTTCCAGTTCTTGATGTTAGATTTTGATCCATTGTTGGACGATTTAAATTGGTTGCTGGCTGTTTCTGATTTCTTCTCTCTCCGGAGCTGGTGAGCTTGCCAATTTTTGTTTATTGGTGATGCACGACTGATAATGTAGGATAACACACTGAAATTAGCCCCTTTGAATAGAACAGTGATGCGATCCAGTGAGAATATCGTGATTCATGGAGACTAGCAATAGCACGACCGCTGAACAAACAGGTGAAGCAAACTCCTTCTAATAAATCACATGAAAGCAGAACATTTTCCTGAGCTGGATGTCGTATGTATAAGTGTCGTAATGGAAAGAAATGTTGGCAAGGCAGTATGATTCACAATAATCTCATTATTATAAAATTAGCGAAAGTAATATAAGAGAGGTAAAAAATCAGGACGCGAGTAGTTAGGATCTGGAATCCACTGCCTATGAATGTGTAGGAGGCATGTCTACTTGAAGCATTCGAGAGGGCTTTGGTGATTATTTGGGTACAATTAATGTTCACGGATACTAGGAGAATACAGGATATTGGGACGAGGTAATGATTTTCTTTGAAGAGTCAGTGCATGCACAATGCAATGAATAGCTTCTTTCTGTGCCAAACGTTTCCGTGGTTATATGATTATTTAGTTCACCATGATTATTAAATTACTTTATCGTGCCACTCCTTGGGCTGTAACCTGTCCATGAGATGAGTTTTGTCTTTGTGAATTTTGTCATCAGCTGCTGCGAGGCTGCAGTGCTCAATTGTATAATTGCATAATTGTATAATTGTAACATTGTCAACCATCAAGCTTTAAACTTCCTGAGAGTTTTGTTCAAACTGCGACTACACACACTGTAATGTTAATTCACGTCCTCTGCTTGCCACTGATTGCATTTATTGCTTATTCCCAGTAAACTGAAAGAAGATAGTGGTGCTCTGGAATTTCGAAATGCTGCAATCCATTGGCGCTGGCACACACAGAATACTGAAAAAATACGAAAAAGTTGAAGGTTCTGGAAATTAGAAGCAAAAACAATACTCACTGCAAATTCTCACCAATTGTGGAGAGTAATCTGAGTGAAAGATTTAAGTTCAGTAACCATTCAACAGAACTGATCATGTATGGGTTTTATGCAGAAGACATGTTTGGGACAGGGGTGTTGGAATAAATGACAAAGCGCAAAAAGACAGACCAGCTACCAGAAAAGGAGATAAGTCACCTGACGAAGGGCGAGCACTATGAAAGATTATTATTTCAAATAAACCTGTTTGACTCTAACGTGGTATCGTGTGAGATATGATTTTTGTCCATCTCAGTACAACATCGGCACTTCAACGTAAGGACAAAATAATGAATAATTATTAGCCAAACAGAATTAATTTCTGCAAATTGAGATTATTTTGAATAACAATCAGTTGTATGTAATAGCATTCCATGAGATAGAGTTGTTTTCGGAGTTGAAATAATTTCAACCCTAAAATGTTGAACAGGATAATCAGTCCAGAAGGCTATAGAATTATCAAGAGAAAAATGAGGTGCTATTCTTCCCGTCTCCTGTTAACAGTATACTACTTGGAAGGGGGGTTGAAAATGTTGATGCAATCATAGTAAAACATAGTGATAGCTTCCAACTCAGGACTGTGGATGTATTTGAAGGCAAACTGAAGGTTTGATTTCGCGAGGGCTCTGCTGAAAGAGTCATTTTGATGACGTTCCAACTCCATGCCCTTGGAAATAAATCATTGTCATGCAAGAGTAAACTTGTTTTTTTCCCAGTTTAATGCTGATCACTTCAAACAGTGCAGCCGATTCTCTTTCAATCTACTTCACTCCGGCGGTTCGGGCGAATACTACTTGATGTCAAGAGGAGGTATTGTCACTTCACTTGCAAAAGCATTGGAACCACAACTTAACAGATAAAATCAAACGTTAACAGTTAGGTTGCCATCAAAGATATGTTAAACATTGCAAAAAAGAAAAGCTGTAAAACAATTTGATCAGTTCTCTTTTAATGTGATAGGCAATGTGTAACTTTGCTTTTCAGTCTTACCAATGTGTCAAACAACTGCATCAATCGTCACACAGAGGTGGGAATGTTAAAGTCTTTGAATGCAACAGGATTTCCAGAGGGCAAGAGGCTGAGGAATGTGAGGCATTGTATAGTCAAATGAAATCCTGTCATGTCCAATCCCACCAAATACTTTTGCTCATTTTATGAATTATGATATATTATCGAATAATTTCATAAAATATAAAGGTACTTAAAACTTAACACCATTTCAAAGGTGCAAACGTTAGTGAATATACTGAACAAACAACAGAAACCAACATAGAACAAAAACAGGCCCTTTGGACCTCCCAGACTGCGCTGACACATTTTGCCCTCCTGTACTAAAAGTGATTTCACTATTTATAAATTCGTTCAGATGCTTCTTGAATGATGGTATTGTGTCTGCTTCCACCATCCCCACTGGCAGCACGTGCAAGGAAAGAGACCACCCTTTCTTTGAGAAACCTATCTCGCTCATCCCTTTGTAAATGCTTCCTGCCACCCTGGACCTGAACAGGAGTCCCCTATTAGTGATTATTCCGCCCTGGGAAATAAAAAGCCTCATATTTTCCACTCTATATGAGCGATTCACAATCTTATGAAATTCGATCAGGTCACTCCTAAACTTCCTGCGTTCTCGTGAAAACAAACGCAGTCTGTCCAACCTTTCTTCACAACAAAGATCCCCAATACCAGACAATACCCTAGTAAACCCGTGGAAAGCATCCACATTTTTTTGGTAGTGTGGTGCCCAGAAATGTACTCAATATTGCAAGTGGGGTCTGACTAAAGTTCGATAAAGCTGCAGAGTAATTTGCCAATTCTTGCATTCAACTGCCCTTCCATTGAAGATAAGCACGCCGTAGGTCCTTTTCACTACCTTATCTACCTGCACTGCCACCATTACTAATCTGTGGACGATGCACAGCCACAAACCTATGCATATAAATATTCAAAATGGTTCTGTTATTCACTGATCTTCCAAAATACACCACCTCACTTTTCTCTTCCAACTGATCTGCATCCTACTGTATTCTCTTACAATCTTTATCACTATCTGCAACTCCCACAATCTTTGTATCATCTGTAAACTTGCAAGTAGGACAGTCATGTTTTCTTCAAATCAGTCATATGGACCAGTGATATCAGACGTCTCAGCACTGAACCATGTGGAATAGCAATAGTCACAAACCTCCACTCTGAAAAGCATCCGTCCACCGCTACCTTGAGTTTCCTTTGACTAAGCCAGTTCTGTAAACATCAAGACAGCTCACCCCTGCTATCAACTGACTTCAACTCTTGTCGCAGTCTATCCTGAGGAACCTTGTCAAAGGCTTGAGAATAATCCATGTCGACAACATATACCTTTTTCCATCGTCAATCATCTCTGTCAACTACTCAAAAACTGGATCACGTTAGTGAGTTATAACCTCCCCGTCACCAAAACCATGCTGTCTATGTTGAATAAGTCCACTCACTTGTAAATACATATAGATCCTGTCCCTGAGCATCTTTTTCAATGACTTCTCTACTACCGACATAAAGCTGACAGGCCTGTAATTTGCTGGAAATTTCATGGTAAACCTCTTTAACAATGGGTGTCATTGGCTATCATCCAACCACCGGCCTTTTGACCCACAGAATTTGCAAAACCTTTTGTTATAGTTCCAGGAATTCATTCTCTTGCTTCGTTTAATATTAAGGAATAGTTTCCTTCAAGACCCAGGGACGTATCTACCTTAATACTTTTTAAAAGACGCGTAAGACCTCTCCATTTAAAAAAAAAAACCATTTGGCTTAGCAATTCGACCGTCCCTTCCCTGAGATCATCCTCCATCAATTCCGTCTCTGTTGCGAATAACAACGCGAAATGTTCGTTAACCTTCCTCTTCTGGCTCCACATATAGAATCCTTCCGTTGTCTTTACATGAACCAAGACTTCTGCCGGGGGAATTCTTCCTTCATATGTAAGAATTGGTATTCTCCTTAATCGTATTTGCTAAAGAATTTCCTTGTCTGATTTTAGCCATTTCTATTTCCTTTTTTAACATCGTTTCTACTTCAATGTCGTCGTCAGTTCCCATTTTCCTCGGCTTTATGTATGTTTCTCCTTCTCTCGCAATGGTAAAAATATCGCTGGTGAAACAAGATTCATGTACCTTGTCGTACCTATTCCTCATTTCCCGCAGTAACGCACCACTCCTGAACTCTTATCAACTGCCGTTTGAAATGCTCCCATGTTTCCGTTCTGGATTTATCCCCAAAAAGACGCCTCCACTCAAAATCCTCTAGTTGCTGCCTACTATTGTCGTATTTGACTTTCCCTCAATTTAACACCTTCACTTGAAGACTGTTGTTATCCTTGTCAATGAGTATCTTAAACCTCACTGTAATATGGTCACCACTCCAGAAATACTCACCCCAGTTCACTCACCTGGTTGGGGTCATTTCCCAAAATCAGTTCCAGTTTAACCCCTTCCCGAGTTTAACAGTTTGCTGACTGTGCCATAAAAGCCTTCTAATTAGACCTTACAAATTATTTTTCAAGTACGTCCCGAGCATGAAATGAGTCCCAGCTTATATTGGCGAATTGAAAATCACCTACCACAACAACACTGCTATTTATTACGTATTTAAGAAATCTGTCTGGATAGTCTTTCCAATATCCAGCGCTGGCTGTTTAGCGGCCTGCAATATATCCCCAACATTGTGTTTGTACCTTTCATGTCAAGATAATATATCCATCATTGCCTCGTTTTCTAAGTACTCTGATGTCTCTTCCTTCAGTACACCTGTGAAATGCGTACTTTCTGGTAATGCTAATTCCTTACTGACTTTACTTCTCCTTCTATTTCACCTGAAACATCTAAATCCTGGGCCATTAAATAACCGTTCATGTCCTTCTTTCAGCCAAATCTCCGTAATCGAAATGATGTCACAGCTCCGAGAAATAACCAAACCTCTAAATTTAACTACCATCGTTATTGTGGTTCTCGTACTGCAACACATGCATTAGAGGCGACATCACCTGCTCTATTCAGAAGCGTTTCTCTGTCTGTTCTTTCTCTTAGTCATGTTTTTTTTTGTTTCTCTGTATCCACTGCATTACTCCGATTCCCATCTGCGAACATATTAGTTTCAATCATCTCCAAACAATCTACCATGTCCCCACCCCAAGGATATCCTGCACAGGTGTATCCGTCGAGTTTATGGAGCTCGAACTCCCGGACAACCTCCCAAAAAGCCCCATATATCTGAAACCATCCCCTTATACAATCGTCAAGTCACGTGTTCATCCTGTACATCGGCAGGTTCTCTTCTGACTGACAGATTACACTGATCATAATCCTGAGATGACTACTTTTGAGGTGCTATACTTCAAAGTTATTACTGGTTCTCTATATTCCGCTTTCAGGACTTCAGCCTTTTTCTCACCCATGTCATAAATACCAAAATGTAACACGGCACGGCTGTTCGCCCTTCCCCTCCGGAATGGTCTGAAAATGCGACAATACATAATGAACACCTGCATCAGAGATGCAACACATCTCCTGGACTCTCTTTTACGGACACAGAAATCCCTATCTCTTCCCCTTACGATCAAATATCCTGTAACTAAAAGCATTTTGTGCTTATTCCCCTTTCTCTGCAGCAGAGCCAAACATGACCTCATGAATTTGGGTACTGTTATTTTCCCATGAGAGGCCAATCCAATCAGCAGTATCCAACACAACGTATCTGTTTTGCAGGCGAATAGCTATAGGAGTTTCCTGCACAACCTGCTTTGCTCTATTGGTCGACGAAATTTCTGAAGAAGGGGCAGCGCACTCAAAATGTTACCTCTGGTTTCTCCACAGATGTTGTCATGCATCCTGATGCTTACTGGTATGTACTGTTTTTCGTTTCCAGAGATTGGGCGATTCTCAACGTTGCCATTACCTTGTTATGTCGATCAGCTGATGGCATTTCTGCGACTAGACACTGCCCTCTGCATCTAGCTTCTAAACACAACAACATGTCGATACCTTTCTGGTATTTAGAAAACACTTCATGTGTAAGCAGTGCAGCTCTTTGTGTCAATTGCATTCGCTGTTTACGATGTTGTATCATTTTCATGGTGGAATCCAGGCTCTATTCGAGTTACTGATGGATTACAACCTCCATTCTCTTCCCACGTGGTCACTACCTTCCAGAAGCTTCCTGTCGTTTCAAAGAAAGAACAAAGAGCAAATAAAATTCACAGCCCAGGAACAGGCCATTCGGCCCTCCAAGCCTGAGCCGATCCTAATGTACTGTCTAAACCTGTCGGTCAATTCCTAAGCATCTGTAGCCCTCTGCTCCCCACCTATTCGTGCAACGTCCAGACGCATCTTAAATGAATCTACTGTGCCTGCCTTTATCACTCTGCTGGCAACGCGTTTCAGACTCCCACCACCCTTTGTGTGAACTACGTGCGGCGTGTATCCCCCATAAGCTTCCCACATCTCACCTTGAAAGCGTGGCCTCTCGTTATGGAATTCTTTAGCCTGTTTAAAAGCTTGTCTCTCTTCACCCTGTCTATATCCTTCCAGGTTTTGTAAACCTCAATCAGGTCCCCCAACCATCTCCTTTTTTCTAATGAAAATAAACCTGACCTACTCAACCTCTCTTCATAGCTAGTAACTTCCATACCAAGCAACATCCTTTTAAACCTTTACTGCGCCCACTCCAAAGCTACCACATCCTTTTGGTAATGTGGCGATCAGAACTGTACATAGTATTCTAAATGCGGCCGAACCAATGTATAGTACAATTTTAGCATGATTTGCCAGCTCTTGATCTCCACCTTGATCTCAAATTGACATCTTAGTCCTTGACCCACTGCACTTATCCAGTGAAGTTCAACGTAAGCCTCATTAACAATCCCTCAATTTTCATTTATTCATTTTACAGACTTTGGATCAATACTAAGCTCAATAAGTTCAGATGTAATGTCCTTGTCTCCTCATCTGAAGTATATTATTTGATTCTGATTGCAATTCAGCTATTTCTGCGGAATGCCTTGCGCAGAGACAGCTGGCTGCTGCGAACTCTTTTGGAAAACAGACATGATCAGACTGAGATAGACAATGGTGTCTGTTGTTCACAGTTATTGGATAAATTCTTTCAATGGCAGAATGGATTAGTCAAACGGTTATACATGTACTGATCATGTTACAGGTTGTCAACTGTTTTCTTCGAACTGGTTGGAATTTCCCAATGGTGACCCTCTGATGTGCGCAATTACTTTTTAGTACATGTTCCCTCTTTATCTGTAAGATATTTTTCTGGCTGGATGCACTCTAGTTTCTAATGTATATGAAGCAATGTACTCTGAATTGTATGTGAAATCTCTCAGTGGACACAGCCAGTGAGTGACCACAATAATTCCTCAATGTTAGAATGGTACTGAGACTCACAAAATTAACACTTCACTGCTTCGGAGTGTAGGGTGTACAGGAATTAAATACTCCAACGATTTGAGAAGAAGAAAGCAGGACATGTATTAGAGAACAGCCTCCCAAACTACTTTACAGCCAAAGAAGTACTTGCGAAGATTGTTTAATGTTGTAATGAAGAGAACAAGGCAACTAACAAGGCGAATGCAAGGTTCCAGAAACAGTGATGGGGTAACCACCTAGAATATCTGGTTTGGGGTTACATGGAACATTACAGCACAGTACAGGTCCTTCGGCCCTCGATGCTGCGATGAACTGTGGAACCAAAGTGAAGCCCAGCACACCGAAACTATTCCATTTTTATCCATATATCCATCTAATAACCACTTAAATGCCATTAAACTTGACGAGTCTGTAATTGTTTCAGAAAGGGCGTTCCAAGTACCTACAACTCTTTAAGTACAGAAACTACGTCTGACATCTGTCTAATATTTCTCAGCCTTTCATTTAAAGTTGTCCCCTCGTGCGAGCCACCACTATCCAAGGAAAAAGAATCTCACTGTCCACTCTATAGAACCCAATGATTATCTTATATGTGTCAATTAAGTCACCTCTCAACGTTCTTTTTTCTAAAGATAACAGCCACTAGTCCTTCAGCGTTTCCTCATATGACCTTCCCTTCACACCAGGCTACAACCTACTGAATCAATTCTAAACCCTTTCGGAAATGTCCCATCCTTTCTGTAATGCCGTGACCAGAAATGAATGCAATACTCCAAGTGTGGCAGCACCAAAGTTTTGTATAGCTGCAGAATGGCTTCATGGATCAAAACCTCAATCCCTCAACGAATAAATGCACATTCAGACCAACAGTTTGAATCTGAACAGGACAATCAGTACTGACAACAACTTCAAACCTCCAGCAATGTTTCTCCTTCCGGAACCAGCGTCCATATTGCCCCTCCCCCCACCTAGTTCCAAACTTCCAGCTCAGCACCATCCTCACGACCCGCCCCAATGTTTCAGTCTTTTTCTCACTTATCCGCTCCAACCTCCCCTCCAACTTATCACCTTTACCCCACCTCCATCCACCTATTGCGCTCTCAGTTACCTTCCCCTAAACACCACCTCCCCATTCATCTCTCCACCCCCGAAGCTCTCAGCCTCATTTTACTTTTCATCGGATGCTGCCTGACCTGCTTGATTTTATAGCAATTGAATTATGCTTTCTTGTTTAGTATTGTGTGGGCGTACAGATAAGTGGGGTTGCTTGCTCCTCCTGCAGAATGTGGCACATGTCTCCGCTGGCGACATCTGCGGGAAATGCACCCAACTCCAGCTCCTTGAAAACTGTGTTAGGGAATTGGAGCTGGAGCTGGATGAACTGCAGATCATTCTGGAGGCTGAGGGGGTAATTGAGAGGAGTTACAGGTAGTTGGTCACTGCTGAGGCTCAGGATAAGGATAGATGTGTTCACAGTCAGGGGGAGGAAAGGGGACAGTGCAGGGATCCCCTGTGGACATTCCCCTCAGCAATAAGTATATCGTTTTGGATACTGCTGGGTGTGGGGGAATGACCTACCAGAGGAAAGCCACAGTGGTCAGTTCTCTGGCACTGAGCCTTACACTGTGGCCCAGAAGGGAAGGAGGCAGAACAGAAAAGGGCTCGTGGTAGGAGACTCGATTGTTAGGACAATTGACAGGAGATTTTGTGGTCAAGGTCGGGATTCACGGAAGGTTTGTTGCCTCCCTGGTGCCAGGGTCTGGGACGACTCCGATCGGGTGTATAAGATTCTGAAAGGGGAGGGCCAACAGCCAGAAACGTTTATACATATTGGGACCTACGATATAGCCAGGAAAAGGATCGAGGATATAAAACGTGATTTCAGGGAATTAGGGTGGAAGCTGCAGAGCAGGACGAACAGAGTAATGTTCTCGGGTTTACAACCGGTGCCACGCGATAGCGAGGTGTGGAACAGGGAGCGGACGTAGCTTAACACGTGGCTGCGCAGCTGGTGTAGGAGGTAGGGTTTCAGATATGTAGACAATTGGGATGCCTTCTGGGCAAGGTGGGACCTGAACATAAAGGACGGATTGCACCTGAACTGGAAAGGGACCAATGTCCTGGGTGGAAGGTTCGCTCGAGTTGTTCAGGAGGGTTTAAACTAGGATGGAAGGGGGTGGGAATCTGAGCTATATACCGGTGGTGAGAGTTGATGGAGATGAGGCAATAGCAAGAGGCAGCACAACCCGTGGGAAGGACTTGCCTGGGGAAAAAAACAAGGGATCAGTTAAAGTGTGTTTGCTTTAATGCAATGAGTATTAGGAATAAAAGTGATGAGCTTAGAGCATGGATCAGTACCTGGTGCCAAGATGTTGTGGCCATAACAGAGACGTAGGTTTCTCAGGCCAGGAATGGTTGCTGGATGTCCCAGGGTTTAGAACATTTAAAAAGAATGGGGATGGGGGAAAAAGAGGAGGCGGTGTTGCACTGCTAATCAGAGAATGTATCACAGTTACAGAAGTTACCATTGTCGAGGAGCGTCTGCCTACTGAGTCAGTATGGGTGGAAATTAGGAACAGTAAGGGAGCAGTCACCTCATTAGGGGTTTACTACAGGCCTCCCAATAGCAGCAGGGAGATTGAAGAAAGTATTGGTCGGCAGATTTTGGAAAAGTGTGAATGTAGTAGGGTTGTTGAAATGGGTGACTTTAACTTTCCCAATATTGATTGGAACCTCCTTCGAGCAGATGGTTTGGAAGGAGCTGCTTTGTAAGGTGTCTTCAGGAGGGTTTCCTAACTCAGTACGTTGACAGGCCGACGAGGGGAGAGGCCATTTCGGATTTAGGATTTCGGGGCAGGTGTCAGATCTTGCAGTGGGAATACAGTTTGGTGATAGTGACCACAACTGCCTCACATTCTACATAGCCATGGAGAAGGAGAGAAGCAGGCAAAATGGGAGGATATTTAATTGGGGAAAAGGAAACTATGATACTATCAGACGTGCGTTGGGAAGCATGGACTGGGAGCAATTGTTCCACAGACATGTGGAGACTGTTTAAGGAACAGTTGTTGCGAGTGATGCACAGATGTGTTCCTCTGAGACAGGCAAGAAGGGGTAAGATAAATGAACCTTGGATGACGAGAGTGGAGGAACTTCTCATCAAAAGAAAGAAGGCAGCTTACGTAAAGTGGAGGAAACAAGGGTCATGTTCAGCTCTAGAGGATTGCAGGCAGGCGAGGAAAGAGCTCAAACATGGTCCGAGGAGAGCCAGGAGGGTGCACGAAAAAGGCTTGGCAGGAAGGATTAGGGAAAATCCAAAGGCATTTTACACGTATGTGAGGAATAAGAGAATGATCAAAAGAAGAGTAGGGTCGATCATGGATAGCATAGGGAAATTCTGTATAGAGTCTGAGGAGGTAAAGGGAAGCCCTAAATGAGTTTTTTTCTTCTGCCTTTACTAAAGAAAAGGACCTTGTAGTTAATGAAACCATTGATGTGCAGGTAAGTATGTTGGAACAGATAAGATTGAGGAAGCTGATGTGTTGAAAATTTTGACAAATATTAAGATTAACAAGTCGCCAGGGCCAGACCAGATTTGTCCTCAGCTGCTTTGGGAAATGAGAAAGGTGATTGCTTCGCCGCTTGCGAAGATCTTTGCATCCTCACTCTCCACCGGATTCGTACCTGAGGACTGGAGGGAGGCAAATGCAATTGCTCTCTTCAAGAAAGGAAATAGGGAAATCCCCAGCAATTACACACCAGTCAGTCTCACGTCTGTCGTCTGCAAGGTGTTAGAAAGGACTCTGATGGATAAGTTTTATGACCATCTTGAAGAGCATGGCTTGATTAAAGGCAGTCAGCACGGCTTTGTGAGGGGCAGTTCATGCCTCACAAATCTTATTGAGTTCTTTGAGGATGTTACTAGTCAAGTTGATGAAGGTCGAGCGGTGGATGTTGTGTATATGAAATTCAGTAAGGCATCTAATAAGGTTCCCCATGGTAGGCTCGTTCAGAATGTCAAGAGGAATGGGATACAGGGAAATTTAGCTGTCTGGGTACAGAACTGGCTGGTCGACAGAAGACAGCGAGTGGTAGTGGAAGGAAAGTATTCTGCCTGGAAGTCAGTGGTGATTGGTGTTCCACAGGGTTCTGTTCGTGGGCCTCTACTATATGTAATTTTTATTAATGACTTGGATAAGGAGATTGAAGGATGGGTTAGCAAGTTTGCAGACGACACAAAGGTTGGAGGTGTCGTTGACAATATAGAGGACTGTTGTAGGCTGCGGCGTGACGTTGGCAGGATGCAGAGATGGGCTGAGAGGTGGCTGTTGGAGTTCAACCTGGATAAATGCGAAGTGACGCATTTTGGTGGGTCGAACTTGGAAGTTGAGTACAGGATTAAAGACAAGATTCTTGGCAGTGTGGAGGAACAGCGGGATCTGCAGGTGCATAGAACCCTTAAAAGTACCAACCAGGTGGACATGGCTGTTAAGAAAGTATACAGTGTTTTGACTTTCATTAACAGGGGGATAGAGTTTAAGAGCCGTGAAATCTTGTTGCAGCTCTATAAATCTTTGGTTAGACCGCACTTCGAATACTGTGTCCAGTTCTGGTCACCCTATTATAGGAATGATGAGGATGCTTTGGAGAGGATACAGAGGAGGTTTACCAGGATGCTGCATGGAATGGAAGGCTTATCTTACGAAGATAAGCCCTCCATTGACTGAGCTCGGACTTTTTTCATTGGACAAAAGAAGGAAGAGAGGGGACCTAATTGAGATGTACAAAATAATGAGAGGCATAGATAGAGTTGATAGCCAGAAACTTTTTCCCAGGCCAGAAATTGCTAACACGAGGGGTCGTAGTTTTAAGCTGTTTGGCGGAAAGTATAGAGGGGATGTCAGAGGCGGGTTCATTACGCAGAGTGTTGTGAGAGCGTGGAATGCGTTGCCACCAGCAGTTGTGGAAGCGAGGTCATTGGGAATACTTAAGAGACTGCTGGACATGCATATGATCACAGACATTTGAGAGTTCGTACGTTAGGTTCAGCTCACATGAGGATCAATGATCAGCACAACATCGTGGGCTGAAGGGCATGTTCTGTGCTGTCTTGTTCTATGTTCTATTCCCTGTCATGAAATAAGAGAGACTGCAAAGTCTGAGAGACAGAGAACCAGTTATATGACTGTTTCATAGTTTCATAGTAATAGAAGCACGAAGAGACCATTTTGTCCGTGGACACTGCTGCATTAGGATTCTGGTTGATCTGTCCATCGTCTGAATTCCTCCGAACTGCACTATCCATGGAACACTTAATTCCGCTACCATGCAAACGCACCCCGAAATGTGTTTTGATTAAATTTAATGAAGCTGCCTCTTCTGCTTTTTTGGACAGAGAATTATATAGATTGACAACTCTCCCAGAAAAGCAAATCCTCCTCATCTCTGTCCTAAATCTACTATCGCTCATCTTGAGGTCGTGTCGCCTCATCCTAATCTCACTTACCAGCAGAAATAACTTGTCTGCCTCTATTGGATCTCAATTTTTCATTGCTGCATTTGTTTCTATAAGATCCCTTCTCATTCTTTTACATTCTCGCGAGTACAGAACGAGGCGACTCAACCTCTACTAATGGGGGATGGCCTTCATCTGCAGACCCAACCTGACGAACCTCCACTGCGCCGCCTCCAAAACTAGCATTTCCTTCCTCAGGTAATGAGACCCGAACAATACTCCAGGTGCGGTTTCCCAAACAAGTTTTATAACTGCAATAGTACCTCCCTGCTCTTAAATTAAATCCCTCCAGCAATGAAAGCCAGTATTCTGTTTGCCTTCCTTTTTACCTGTTGCACCAAAAATCATTTTTTAGCGATTCACATACGAACCCTCCAAAGGCCTTCTGCACATCAGCATGCGGCAATCTTTCATGATTTAAATATTACTCTGAACTACTATGTTTACTTCGAATGTGGATAACCTCATATTTAAAAACATTGTACTCCATCTGCCAGAGCCTTATCCACTCACTTAATCTCTCTGCAGACCCTCCACATCCTCTGCCCAATTTGCCTTTCCGCTCAATTTAGTGTCAAAAGCTAACTTCGATATGAAACACTCGACCTGTTTTTCCAAATCATTTGTATATGTACATCTGGAACAGTTGCAGAACCTAAATTGACACCTGCAGCACCTCGTTCACCATTAACCTACAACCAGAGAAACACACATTTATGCCAAGGTTCTGCTTTGTATTGTTGAACCAATCTTTATCCATTCTCGCATAATCCACGCAACTCAATGCATTATTAGCTGATGGATGATTATTTTATGCAGCACCTTATTGAACGTCTTCTGGAAATTCAGGAGTATGACATGAATCTGTTCCCCTCCATCCACCACGCTTTGTACCATCCTCAAAGAACTGCAGTAAGTTTTAGCAAACATGGCTTTCCCTTCTTGAATCCATGTCGCATCTGCCAAATGGAACCCTTTCCATTCACATATCTCATATTTCTTGTTTCATCAGAGCCTCCCACATTTTACTGAGTACAGATTTTCAGCTAAATGGCCTATGTTTGACGGCCTTTTCCCTGCCCCCTTTTTTAAATAACAGCGTGACATTTGCTGTCTTCCAGTCCAAGTGGACCAGCATGGAGTACAGTGAATATTGTTAGTTTAACACTAATGCATCTACTGCAATTTCCGCCATGTCTTTCAGCCTCCTGGGATGCATCCATCAGGACCAGATGACTTATCAAACTTTAGACCTTCAAGTTTGCATAATGCTACCCGTTTAGTTATGACAATTGAACTGAGATCCTCAACTCCGATCATATACCTAAAATCATTCTTTTACCTTTAAGGCACATCTTTCACTGTGAACACTGGCACAAAATCGTTATTTCAGCATCACCTATTATTAATTCCCGATACTCAGCCTGCAACGGAGCTACGCTCATTTTAGCCACCCTAATCCTTTTAAATACTTAGAAAAACTGTTCCTACCTGTTTTTCTGTTTGTGTGATGGTTAACTCTGAGGCTGGGAAATAAGCAATGGAAGAATATATGCAGCTAGAGGCTTTAATATCTGTTCAGTTGAAACTTGATTGACGTGTGTCAACGTGTTTTACGTTGACACACTGAAAACGTACTGATAAATGACAATTGCATTTTAAGAGGTAAACTGTGTTTCGTGGTGTCATCCAGGATTCATGAGTTTGAAACTGGCAATAACAAGAGAAGAAACAGCTGTAAAGGAATGGCTACTGTTTACATTAAAGCAGTAGACTGGAAGGAGAAATGGGAGATAAGTTTAGATTTTTTTTTTAGATTACATTACAGTGTGGAAACAGGCCCTTCGGCCCAACAAGTCCACACCGCCCCGCCGAAGCGCAACCCACCCATACCCCTACATTTACCCCTTACCTAACACTACGGGCAATTTAGCATGGCCAATTCACCTGACCTGCACATCTTTGGACTGTGGGAGGAAACCGGAGCACCCGGAGGAAACCCACGCAGACACGGGGAGAACGTGCAAACTCCACACAGTCAGTCGCCTGAAGCGGGAATTGAACCCGGGTCTCTGGCGCTGCGAGGCAGCAGTGCTAACCACTGTGCCACCGTGCCGCCCACAAAGTTGATTAAAAGAATTTGGAAGTGGAGAGCTGTAAACACCATTGCTAGCATATCGTGGAAGGAGGCAAATAAAGTTCCCAACAAAATACCATGGCTCCTTTTTTCTACCGCTCAAAAGTAATTATCCTCACATTTCCCAAGACCATCCTCTGTCAATTACTTTCTCACCCCCACACACTGAAACTGTGTTAACTCTCAACATCTTGTCAAGCTGACACCAATTGTTACAGTTAACCCGGGAATGTAACTTTTAAAAAAGCTTTGTGATTTACATGTGAAAGAAGTGAAAATATCATGGTCATTCCAACAGATGAGAGATTCAACCAACAATCAAGGTATTTTTAAATGTATAATTTCAGTTACATTACACTAAATTTTTGTAATGAATTCTGTGTCTTACAATTGGGTCCTCCACAACCACCTGATGAAGGAGCGGCATTCCGAAAGCTAGTGCTTCCAATTAAACCTGTTACTATAACCTGGTGTTGTGTGATTTTTAACTTTGTACACCCCAGTCCAACACCGGCATCTCCGACCAAAATAAAAATAACGTTCGATAATTTTGTCAAAAAACACGGGAACGTTGAAAATTTGCGGTCAATTGAAATTGGGCTTTATAAAGATAAGTTTTCCCCATGGATCCTGGTGACTCGCCCTTGACAGCTGCGATATTAAAGAGGTAGGTTTGCAAATGTGCATGAGTTGAGTTTGCAAATTATAAATGTGCAGATGTCGTTTTATACAAGTGTTGATAAAAAGGAAGGCTGTGACAATTTGGAGCCAGAGATTGACAGAACATGAAATTAATAAACCCCAATAATTTTGAAATTCCTGGACTGTATTCACGAGTGTTTTGAGAAATATTGCGACGGGGAAGGAACCTCGTAGAAATTTATAAAATTCGAACAGGACTGGATAGTATAAGCAGGATAGGAATCTCACGAAAAGTAGCGATTCCAGCCGGTCACTGTCTAAGCATCTAGTGTTGGATGGAAATGAGGAAAACGTCTTCAGCTCGGGAATGTTGAGTCTGTGGACTTGTTTTCAAGAGAAAGAGTTTGAGACTAAAATACAGACTGTTTTCAGGATGGAGTTACATAAAGTTGCAAGGACTTAAGGGAGTCGAGAGTGTGGTGCTGGAAAAGCACATCAGGTCAGGCAGCATCTGAGAAGCAGGATAATCGATGTCTTGGGCATAAGCCTTTCAACATGAATCTGTCGAAGGAAATATGCCCGAAATGGCGATTCTCCTGCTTCCCAGATAAAATAAAAATAACGTTCGATGATAGTCCACGTGAGAGCTGGATGCAACCTTTTTGCAGTGACAACTAGATCCAATCACACTTCAGTGTGAGGTTGAACAAGTATACTCCCATCCTTCACATGTTTATTCCAGACTGAAACATCGACATGGAGAAACTTAGAGCAAGACGAGACCAATCGGTCCTTCAAGCCAGCTCCACCATCCAGCTTGATCATGGTTAATCATTCAATCAACCTTCAGTTTCAGCTTTATCTTTATAGGCTTTCACCCCTTCAGTCCAAGGAGATAGTGAGGACTGCACAGGTTGGAGATCAGAGTCGAAAGTGTGAGGCTGAAAAAACACCACATGGCAGGCAGCATCTGAGAAGCAGGAGAATCGATGTCTTGGGCATAAGCCTTTCATCATGAATCTGTCGAAGGAAATATGCCCGAAATGGCGTATTTCGGCGGGTCGGTGTGGACTTGTTGGGCCGAAGGGCCTGTTTCCACACTGTAATGTAATGTAATCTAATCTAATCTGAATAGAAGAGCAGTAGTCATTGGGGACTCGATAGTTAGGGGGACAGATAGGAGGTTCTGTGGGGACGAGAGAGACTCACGGTTGATGTATTGCCTGCCGGGTGCCAGGGTTCATGATGTCGCTGATCGCGTTTTTGGGATCCTTCGGCGGGAGGGAGAGCAGCCCCAAGTCGTAGTCCACATTGGCAGCAACGCCATAGGTCGGAAGAGAGATGGGAACTTGAGGCAGAAATTCAGGGATCTAGGATGGAAGCTTAGAGCTATGACAAACAGAGTTGTTTTCTCTGGTTTGCTGCCTGTGCTACGTGCTAGTGAGGTGAGGAATAGGGAGAGAAAGGAATTCAACACGTGGCTACAGGGATGGTGCAGGAGGGAGGATTTCGGGATTTTGGATAATTGGAGCTCTTTCTGGGGTAGGTGGGATCTCTACAAGCAGGATGGTCTTCATCTAAACCAGAGGGGTACCAATATCCTGGGTGGGAAATTCGCTAAAGCTATTAAGGTGGATTTAAAATAATACAGCAGGGGGATGGGAACCAAAAGACAGGTACAGAAGCGGATGAGTGTAGGGAGTTCCAAAATCAAGTATCTGACACTGGCAATCGAGAACCTGGATTTAGGTTTGTGTACTTCAGCGCGAGGAGCATCCGAAATAAAGTCAGTGAACTAGCAGCGTGGGTTGGTACCTTGGACTTCGATGTTGTGGCCATTACGGAGACATGGATAGAGCAGGGACGGGAATGGATGTTGCAGGTGCCGGGATTCAGATGTTTAGTAAGAACAGAGAAGATGGTAAAAGAAGTGGAGGTATGGCATTGTTGATCAGGGACAATATTACAGTTGTAGAAAGGATGTTTGGGGACTCGTTAACTGAGGTAGCATGGGCCGAGGTTAGAAACAGGAAAGGAGAAGTCACCATGCTGGGAGTTTTCTATAGGCCTCCGAATCGTCCCAGAGATGTAGTGGAAAGAACAGCAAAGATGATTCTCGATAGGAGTGAGAGAGGCAGGGTAGTTGTCATGGGGGACGTCAACTAACTAAATATTGACTGGGATCACTACAGTACGAGTACTATAGATGGGTCAGTTTTTGTCCAGTGTGTGCAGGAGGGTTTCCTGACACAGTATGTAGACAGGCCTACAAGGGGCGAAGCCACTTTAGATTTAGTACTGGGTAAAGAGACTGGCCACGTGTTAGGTGAGCACTTTGGAGACAGCGATCACAATTCTGTCAGATTTACTTTAGTGATGGAAAGGGATAGGTGTACTCCACCGAACAAGACTTACAGCTGGGGGAAGGGAAATTATGATGCAATTAGGAAAGATTTAGGAAGCATAGAATGGGGAAACTGCAGGGGATGAGCACATTAAAAATGTGGAGCTTATTCAAGGAAAAGGTCCTGTGTGTCCTAGGTATGTATATACTTGTCAGGCAGGGGGGAAGATATTGAACGCGTGAACCGTGCTTTAATAAGGAAGTGGAATCCCTGGTCAAGAAGATGAAGAAGGCTTATTGTAGGACAAAATGAGAACACTCAGTTAGGCGCTTGTGGGTTACAAGGAAATCAGGAAAGACCTAAAAAGAGAGCTCAGAAGAACCAGGAGGAGACATGAGAAGTTGTTGGCGGATAGGATCAGGGTTATCCCTAAGGCTTTCCATAGGTATGTCAGGAATAAAAGAATGACGAGAGTTAAATTATGCCAATCAAGGGTAATAGTGGAAAGTTGTGTGTGGAGTCAGAGGAAGCACTAAATAAATATTTTTCGACAGCGTTCACTATAGAAAATGAAAATGTTGGCGAGGAAGATACAGAGATATTTGCATCTAGAGTTGAAAAGATTGAGGTTCACAAGGAAGAGGTATTAGAAATACTGCAGAGTGTGAAAATAGACAAGTCCCCTCGGCCAGGTGGGATCTATTCTTGGACCCTCTGGGAAGCAAGGGAAGAGATTGCCGAGCTTTTGGCAGTGATCTTCAAATCATCATTGTCTACAGGAACAGTGCCTGTGGAATGGAGGACAGCAAATGTGGTTCCCTTGTTCAAAAAGGGTAGTAGAGAAAACCCTGGTAATTACAGACCAGTGAGTCTCACTTCACTTGTGGGTAAAGTGTTGGAAAAGGTTATAAGAGATAGGATTTATAACCATCGAGAAAATAATAATCTGATCAGGGACAGTCAGCACAATTTTGTGAAGGGTAGGTCGTGCCTAACGAATCTTATTGACTTTTTTGACAAAGTGACCAAACAGGTGGATGAGAGTAAACCGGTTGATGTGGTGCATATGAATTCCCGCAAGGCGTTCGATAAGGTTCCCCACAGTAGGCTATTATACAAAATGCAGAGGAAGGGGATTGTGGGAGACATAGCAGTTTGGATCAGTAATTGGCTTGCTGGAAGAAAACAGAGGGTTGTAGTTGATGGAACATGTTCATCCTGGTGTCCAGTTACTAGCAGCGTACCGCAAGGGTCGATGTTGGTTGTAGGTCATTTTTATAAATGACCTGGATGAGGGCTTAGAAGGGTGGGTAAGTAAATTTTCGGACGACACTAAGGTCGGTGGAGTTGTGGATAGTGACGAAGGATGTAGCAGGTTGCAGAGAGACATAGGTAGGATGCAGAGCTCGGCTGAGAGGTGGCAAATGGAGTTTAATGAGGACAAGTGTGAGGTGATACACTTTGGACGGAGTAATCGGAATGCAAACTACTGGGCTAATGGCAAGATTCTTGAGAGTGCAGATGAGCAGAGAGATCTCGGTGTCCATGTACACAGATCCCCGAAATTTGCCACCCAGATTGACAGGGTTGTTAAGAAGGATACAGTGTTTTTGCCTTTATTAATAGAGGGATTGAGTTCCGCAACCAGGATGTTATGCTGCAGCTGTACAAAGCTCTGGTACGGCCACACTTGGAGTATTGTGTACAGTTCTGGTCACCGCATTTATAAGAAGGATGTGAAAGCTTTGGAAAGGCTGCAGAGGAGATTTACTAGGATGTTGCCTGGTATGGAAGGAATGTCTTACGAGGAAAGACTAGGGGTCTTGAGGCTGTTCTCGTTAGTGAGAAGAAGGTTGAGAGGTGACTCAATAGAGACATAAAACATAGAACATAGAACATAGAAGAATACAGCGCACTACTGGCCCTTCGGCTCTCAATGTTGCGCCGATCCAAGCCCACCAAACCTACACGAGCCCACTGTCCTCCATATGCCTATCCAATGCCCACTTAAATGCCCATAAAGAGGGAGTGTCCACCACTGCCACTGGAAGGGCATTCCATGAACTCACGACTCGCTGATTAAAGAACCTACCCCTAACATCTGTCCTTTCCCTACCACCCCTTAATTTAAAGCTATGCCACCTCGTAATTGCTGACTACATGCGTGGAAAAAGGATCTCACGGTCAACCCTATCTAAACCCCTAATCATCTTGTACACCTCTATCAAGTCATCCCTAAACCTTCTTTTCTCCAATGAAAATAACCCCAAGTGCCTCAGCCTTTCCTCATACGATCTTCCTACCATACCAGGCAACATCCTGGTAAACCTCCTCTGCACCCGTTCCAGTGCCTCCACATCCTTCCGATAGTATGGCGACCAAAACTGCACACAATACTCCAGATGCGGCCGCACCAGAGACTTATACAACTGCAACTTGATCTCAGGATTCCGGAATTCAATTCCTCTACCAATAAAAGCCAGTACTCCATATGCCTTCTTCACCGCACTATTTAGGGTGGCAACTTTAAAAGATCTGTGAACATGGACACCAAGATCCCTCTGCTCATCCACACTACCAAGTATCCGACCATTAGCCCAGTACCCCATCTTTTTATTATTCTTACCAAAGTGAATCACCTCACACTTCCTTCCTCACTGTCAACAACTCCTCCGACTTTCGTATCATCCGCAAACTTGCTCACCCAACCTTCTAGCCCCTCCTCCAGGTCATTGATAAAAATGACAAACAGCAATGGTCCCAAAACAGATCCTTGCGGAACACCGCTAGTAACGGCACTCCAAGATGAACCTTTACCATCAACTACTACCCTTTGTCTTCTTCCAGCCAGCCAATTCCTAATCCAAACCTCCAACTCACCCACAATGTCATACCTCCGTATTTTTTGAAGTAGCCTACCATGGGGAACCTTATCAAACGCCTTACTAAAATCCATATACACCAGATGTACCGCTTTCCCCTCATCCACCTCCTTAGTCACCTTCTCAAAGAATTCAATAAGGTTTGCGAGGCACGACCTCCCCTTCACAAAACCATGCTGACGATCCTTGATCTCATTATTCCTATCCAGATGTTCATAAATCCTATCCCTTACAATTCTCTCTAAGTACAATTCTCTCTAAGACTTTGCCCACAACAGAAGTGAGACTCACCAGCCAATAGTTACTAGGGTTATTCCTACTCCCCTTCTTGAACAAGTGAACCACATTTCTTAGCCTCCATTCTTCTGGCACTACTCCTGTAGACAACGAGGACATAAAATTCAAGGCCAATGGCTCTGCAATCTCCTCCCTTGCTTCCCAGAGAATCCTAGGATAAATGCCATCAGGCCCAGGGGTCTTATCTCTTTTCACCCTTTCCAGAATTTCCAACACCTACATACCTTAAAGCCATTAATTCTACTTAATTGTGACTCAGTATTCACTTCGGCAACAATGTCCTGTTCCTGGGTGAATACTGATGAAAAGTATTTATTCAGTGTCTCCCCAATTTCTTCAGCCTCCACACGCAACTTCCCACTACTATCCTTGACTGGACCTATTCCTACCCTAGTCATTCTTTTCTTCCTGACATACCTATAGAAAGCCTTAGGGTTTTCCCTAATCCTACCAACTATGGAACTTTCATGTCCCCTCCTTGCTGCTCTTAGCTCTGTCTTCAGGTTCTTACTGGCTACCTTATAACTCTCAATCGCCCCAATTGAACCTTCACGCCTCATCTTTACATAGTCCGCCCTCTTCCATTTAACAAGGGATTCCAATTCCTGATTAAACCACGGCTCGCTCACAGGAGCCTTTCCTCCCTGCCTAAGTAAGGTACATACTTATCAAGGACACTCAATAGTTGCTCCTTGAACAAGCTCCACATATCAATTACGCCCTTGCCTTGAAGCCGACTTTTCCAAGCCACGCACCTAAGTCATGCCTCACCGCATCATAATTTCCCTGCCCCCAGCTATAACTCTTGCCCTGCAGTGCACACTTATCCCTCTCCATCACTAGAGTAAAAGTCAACGAATTGTGGTCACTGCCCCCAAAGTGCTCACCTACCTCTAATTCTAACACCTGCCCTGGTTCGTTACCCAGAACCAAATCCAGTATGGCCTCACCTCTTGTTGGCCTATCTACATATTGTGTCAGGAAACCCTCCTGCACACATTGGACAAACACTGACCCATCTAACGAACTAGAGCTATAGCTTTCCCAATTAATAGCAGGAAAGTTAAAGTCCCCCATAACAACCACCCTATTACTTTCACTCTTCTCCTGAATCATCCTCGCAATCCTTTCTACGTTTCTAGGACTATTAGGAGGCCTGTAAAAATCTCCTAACAGGGTGAGCTCACCTTTCCTATTCCTAACCTCAGCCCAAACTACCTCAGATGGCGAGTCTTCATCCATCGTCCTTTCCATCGCTGTAATACGATCTTTGACAAGCAATGCCACACCTCCCCCTCTTTTACCCCCACCTCTGACCCTACTAAAACATTTAAATCCTGGAACCTGCAACAGCCAATCCTGTCCCTGTTCTAGCCATGTCTCCGTAATAGCCACAACATCGAAGTCCCAGGTACCAACCCACGCTGCAAGTTCACCTACCTTATTTCGTATACTTATTGCATTGAAGTATACACAGTTGAAGCCACTTTTCTGTTTACAGACACCCTCCTTTAAGATTGATGCCATGTTCCTAACCTCCCTACACTCCAGGTCATGCATCCTAAAGCTACATTCTAGGTTCCCATGCCCCTGCAGAGTTAGCTTAACCCCACCCCCCTCTTAACTCTGAGCTTCCAACCACCTCCCTGAAAGCCTGCCTAACATCTTCAGCGCTCCTCCTACCTATGTCATTGGTGCCAATGTGGACCACGACTTCGGGCTGCTCCCCCTTCCCCTTAAGGACCGAAAAACACGATCACGTACCCTTGCCCCTGGGAGGCAACATACCAAACGTGAGTCTCTCTCGCCCCCACAAAACCGCCTATCTGTGCCCCGAACTATCGAGTCCCCAATTAATATTGCTCTGCTCTTCTCCACCCTTCCCTTCTGAGATACAGGGACAGTGCCTGAGCCCCATTACTTACACTTGGTAAGTCGTCCCCCCACACAAGTATCCAAAACGGTATACTTGTTCCTGAGGGGGTCCCTGCACTGGCTGCTTCCTCCCAGTGTCACCCATCTGTCTGCAATCTTTGGAGTTACTACTTCCCTAAAGCTCCGATCTATGACCCCCTCTGCCTCCCGAATGATCCTAAGTTCATCCCTAAGACATACAAGATAATCAGAGTGTGAGATAGGGTGGACAGGGAGAACCTTTTTACAAGTATGGGAATGGCAAACACGAGGGGACACAACTTTAAAGTGAGGGGAGATAAGTATAAGACAGATGTCAGAGGTAGTTTCTTTACTCAGAGAGTAGTAAGGGTATGGAATGCTCTGCCTGCAACGGTAGTAGATTCGTCAAGTTTAAGTGCAGTTCCGTCGTCATTGGACAGGCAAATAACGTACACGGAATAGGGAAGGTGGGATGGGCTTCAGATTAGTATGACAGGGCGGCGCAACATCGAGGGCCGAAGGGCCTGTACCGCACTGTAATGTTGTATGTTCTATGTTCTATGTAAATCAGAAAGTGTATTGCCGTTATAGATGGTAATATGTGGAATACATAATGGGAGGAAGTAGTGTTTTTTTTTCTAAAATGTGAAAGTGAAGAATTGGCGAAAAATTGTGAAATCGATGGTTGGAGCAATAAATGCGTTCTCTAGTCCAGCAATACTGTTTAGCCTTGGTAATTATGCAGCTGGGAGTAATGCGTACTGTCTTCGAAATGTCAGTTGCAAATCAGCAAACTCAGATGTTAAAGAAATCACATCCTGGGATTAGCCTAACGGTGTGCAAATATGAGGAGAAACCACAAAATCAATATAAGAAACTTGAGCTTCAGTTATCAGTAAATGTATTCGAAGAAATGGCAAAGAAAAAAAAGGCACCAATGAAAGAAAACGTGCATATTTTTAGTTCAGCTGAATTACAACAGAAAGAACAAGAACTTAAACAGTTGCATAGGTAGATGAAGTATCTGAGTGTATCTCAGAATGCTGCGACCGTAAAACTAAAGTCTTGGTGAGGAACTGGGAAGTATCACTGATTTAATCTGACGCAAAAACATGTGCAGAATTTCATCAAGTTGTATTATCAGTGGTTTATAAAAAGGAGTTGCGTGTCCCTAGAGCTGTTGGAAAGAAAAGAAAAAAGAGATTACCTCTGAACTGTGCACTGTCTCACTTCCAGTAGAATGCCATGCTGAAGTTAAGTATACATATCTCGACAGTTATTCTGCCATGAGAAGTTGCACACGACGCATCTACAACATATTGAGATAATTGTGAAAAACACTTTTCTTGGAGCAAAGGCATTCAAGTTGCTTAAATAGACTGAGATCAGGTCTTAGAACAAAAAAGGAGTAATCCCACATTGCTGTGACATTAGATGGCATCTTCGGACAACTGAAATAAATGCCATATCAGAGCAAAATGCTACATCAGAGGTGACAGAAGCAAGTGAGATTGAAGAACAGCTTCAAGCAAGCAAAGTAGTCGAAGGAAAAAGTACCTTAGAGAGTGTCAATGCAACCGAAGACGAACCTATGCTGGTGAAATGCGTAGGAGTGGGGAAAACATGGAAGAGAGATGAGGCCAAGCAACAACCAACAGCGTGTTACCTGGGGCTTGTGTGTGCAGATGTTTTAAAACGTACACAGGAACATGGCCAATAAGTTACCAAAACACATCAGTGAGACACAGGAATTGTACATGTTAGAAGATAGTCTCGATCAGCAATTCTAGGAATACTTCGTGATAGTGCGATGACTCAAGAAAACATTGAGATTGTCGATTCTACAGACAGCATCCTTCATAAAAGAAATTCCAGCAGAAAATTGTTGTCTGCGGCAGTGGCAAAGATAATGTTTTGTCGGTGGAATGCACTGTTTGCGGCGTTGACCGCTTATGAAAACTCGGCATCTGAAAGTATGTCTTACAGGCTTTCCACATACGTGTGGAAATAAAAATAACAATGACCGTGTAGAGCATAAATTCAGCGATAAGGAAAGCACATTTGTAGCAGGATTGGAGACTTATAACTGCATTCGTAACAAAGCATAGCTAGATGAAGTTGTGTCACATGCAGTTTTAATTCTGAAATACGTTTTTCATAGAACAAATTTTGTCGTAAGATTTATAGAGCTAACTATTTGTAGAGCTACGTGTCTGTTCTCACAACTTGCTATCTGATTGCCAAATTTCATCAGATAAATGTGAAACACAAGTTGTTAAAATTTCCAGCATTTGAAATTTACTACATATCTCAGGAGGGCATGTGAATTTCAAAGATTATTGGCAGTCTCTATTGATGAATTGTTAGACAAACATCTCACTGAAATAAACACAAAGAAATAAGTACATCTGGCATAATCTGTGGGAAGAAGTTAGAATTTAGGTTTCCAGTCATTCCATAGGTTGTTCCCAGTGATGAATCCCTGGACTCAGATCTTTAACTTCGCTTTCATCCCACAAATCCTGACAGACCTGCTTCGATTCTGTAGAATTTTCTGTTTCAGTTACAGATTGGCAGATTTGGAATTCTTTGTGTTATTTTTGAATCTCACTGAACATTGGAGGAGAAATATGTGAGGTGATTTGTGCGCTGTGAATATGGACTCCAGCAAAGACATGTGATAGATTTTATATGATTTGTGTATACTGATCATGCTCATTTGGAATATGCAGCTTTACCAGGAACGTGAAGTCGAAGTAGTGGATGAAGTCTGAAAGAAGAATGAGTAGCAACATTGAAAGTGGGTTGGTATGTGGTGACTCAGTATTTAGCGCTGCTGCTTCACAGCACTAATGGGATTTGGGGTCAATTCTAGACTCTGGCCACCTGTTTATTGAAGTTTGCACATTATCGCCGTGTCAGCATGGTTTCTGTGTGTTATCTGGTTTCGTTCCACAGACCAAAAATGCGTAAGTTAGGTGCATTAGCCACGGGACATGAATGAGAACGGGAGATCAGGCTGGAATGCTCTTCAGCAAAACACTTGTTGGGCTGGATGGCGTCTTTACACATTGTAAAGATTTTATGGAAATACAGACTTTAATACTAATTTAAAAAACATTTAAAGTGATCGTAAATTGATATTTCACTCTATTATTTTGGTCTGCTCTTAACTTTATCTGAGTTCGTGTGAAAATACATTTGTTGAAAACCGAAGTCATAGTCTGAATCCCATTTGTTGGGCAACAGAGACAGCGAAATTGTTTTTTGTCTGTGTAATTAAATTTTGCAACATAATTGAGCATAAAATTAGAGAACAAAACGAGGAATGAAATGATTGTTTTACTTCGATTTTCATTTCAGCGTCAAGATCATTTTTGTTTTTCCCAGGACCACGAAGTTCCCTCCAGATTCGTTTGGCTGCTGTAGTGCTGCTGACGATCAGATTATTAAATACCTAAAAGCAAGCTATCGAAAGCAGAGGTGTCATCAGACTGTCAATACACTTACGCACTGTGAAAAAGGTTGAAGTGAAATAATCTGGTCTCCGTTTGTAAACCCATGGTACATTGCCAATTAATGTTGAAAGAAGAAAGGACCTCAAGAAACTGATGATGCTCACCCAAAACAAATCGCAAAAACAAAATTATTGTAGCAGTATTTTGCTTTAAGTGTCTGGCAACGGATGGCTACAAAACGATCACGGGCAACTGGGAAACAGTTACAACAATTGAGGGCTGCAAGGCACAAGACGATTTTTGTGTAATTAACTGGTTAGTCATTGGTGAAAAAAATGTAATTAATTTGATTCAGTAAAACATTGAAAATGATGAGCTGTGGTCCGCTGTTGACATTGTCATTCTGAGAAATATAGACGGGAAGTCCACAGTTCCACCGTTTCAGGACCACAATCGCCGTTAAGATGACTGTAGGAAATCGAATTAAAGCTCAACAACTTCGTGCAAAAGTTATTCTTCCAATGCTCGCCCAATTAACAAAAAGTAGCTTTATATGGTTTAAGTTTGTGTTAGCTGTACCGTCGTTGTAAAAGAGTGATTGCCTTTGTGCAGAGCAAGGCAATGCAATATTTCGGGACAACCAAGTTAAAGTTTGAGAAACATGATGGTTTATAAAAGACGGCAATAAATGGAATAATTCGAGTCAAACAAAACACAGGTATGCAATAAAATAGAACATTTTCCTTGTCAGACGCTGTCAGGTCATAACTAATAAAACCAGGGGTATTATTTCTATTTTTAGGCGATATTATGTATTGAAATAAAACTGTTAATGTGTGCAGTGCTTAAATACACTATCATGTTATTTTAAAACTTGACATGACAACAAAGTTGATTTGGAACGTTCTTATTGAAATTAATCCGGAGTTCTCAAAACTATCATTTAACTTCACTGACACATAGCTCCAAAGTAGTGGTGTGAACTTTAATAATGCTTTGTCTTTCATTAGAATTGAATGCATTTCACAATTAATACATTTAAGAGGATATTAAACAAAGAGGATTGAGATAATATTTTAGATGTTTACTCTACAAACAGTAGATTACCAAACAGAATAATGCAGCAAAGCCTTTTACTACAGCCAGACTGAGTGTAGGCTCTGACTGAAAAAAAATTGTAATCGTAAGCAAATGGTGATCTACATAGCATTACGTGTGTTTTGTTATTTAATCAGTTCAGCTTTCAACGCTACCTCAAATTCACCCGATGGTTCATTCCTCACCTGTTCATTTCTCTCCCTATTCAATTCGCTGCAGTCTCCAGGAGGCAACTGCTGTTAAGGAAAGAAGAAATATTTCGAAAGTATAGTTGCATAGTAACTGATTCAATTTTGATGGACGTATTCATGCTTTGATTATATTAGTAGACTAGACTGTGGTGAAATAAATAAAATCAAGATTGACATTGATTTAAATCGAGCTCTTTTTTGTAAACTGTAACTATATAGAATTGTTAATGTTCCTATTTTGCATACAACGTGTTCAACAATTTTGGTCTGATTTTCTAATAAATGTAATGAGAGAGTTACGCAGTTGAAGATGGCAGGGTTAAACGGTACTCTTTTAAAGACTCTTTGTGGTGTTGCGACAGATTTAATGCAGAAAACAAATGCACAGATTCGGAGTTTCTAATACGCTCCAAATAGCAATTTACCAGGAACAGTTAAGCTGAGTTTTTTGATTTCTTAAAATTATTATTATTCAGTAATCATAGCCGATCCTCAATTGCCCTTAAGACGTTGTTGATGAGATGCTTTTCTGGATCTACTAGTGTTGACCAACGATGGTAGGGAGTAAATGCAAGGATTTTGTCCAAAGACTGTGAAAGAACGTTTGTGTATTTCCGGATCAGGGTGATGAGTGATTTGAAGTTGAATGTGCAGGTGGTGATGTTCTTAAGCACCTGCTTCGTTTGTCCTTCTGGATGGAAGTTGTCGTGGGTGTGGAAGATGCTGTGTGAGCATCTTTGGTCAATTTCTATATGTGAGAAACAGGACTCACAATTCAATCAGCCTGAGACAAAGCCTTGGAAAGAAGAACAATTTATAACAGCCTTGCATGACCGGACGCCTCTGCAATCAAGCAGAAATGCGCGCCAAAACAGAGCCTGTTAGCTTTCTTATTCAGTTTACATGTTGCAGAATCATGCCTCCCTTTTCCCGTCCTATCATAAGCCGATTACCTCACTTGTCAGTTATTTTCTTATCTGGCCATCCTGCTGTCCTTGTCTGCACTTTTTGTTCCTTTTTTGTTATAGCTTGTTCTTTTATCCAGTTTCTCTTATCATACTATAAGCTTTATTGTAAAATGCCCTTGCTGCTTCTTTTTGTGGTCAGCTACAAACCTTCATAGTTATTTCCTAGCTTAAAACTATTTTCTTTAAAAGACCCTCTATACTCATTCAAGTCTTAGCCTTAGGTATGCTACATGCTACAAGAATTCCGTGACCGTTTGTATAATGTTCCGCTTCCCTTCCCCTACTACACCCCCTCCCCCACCTGCAAAAACGACATTTCTAATCTCTCACAATTCCTCCTTTTTCTTTTTCTCTAACTGTTGTTTCTGCACTTACTTCGTCTCCTTTAATTCATTTTCTTATGTTCTGCCCTCTTAACCTTTTGGCGATGAGGTTCACAATCTTACAGTTTACACGTGTGTTGTTCGTCCCTCGAACTCTAGAAGCATTCTTTGACTTTCTCTTTGTTGCATATCACCTGCTGATTGTAAAAGCATCTGATGATTTATTTGGGTTCCTTCCACAAGGGATGTCATCAGTAGGCTCATTACCCATTTTAGGACATTGAACCCTACCACTGGACCCACTAATATCAATAATCCATAGATAGCTATATTGACTAACCACCTTCCCCAACCAGTCAATCCCCAATTCACCCATTTCCTTTTTCGTTCCAGTACCGATTACCGGCCTCCCTTACCTTGATGATTTTGTCTCACACATATTTGCAGATATCAGTAATGTTAAAAGAGACCTCAGGTATGTACGTACAACATTCCTCTCCAATTAGTGCACAGGTACCACCCTTCTCTGCTAGAGTATAGTCCAGAGCCATCCTGTTGTGAAGATTCGTTAGCCTAGTGGCAATCATTTTGGTCGTTATGGCTGCAACTTGGGATTGGGTTTCAGCCAACGCATCAGCAGTATTGTGGGCCAACTCTTCCAGGGAAGCCACTAACTTTTGTATTTCTACTCCTGCTCGAGTGGTCCCATACATAGGTATCAAAGTCCAGAGGAGGCGGTCTCGTTCAGTTACTTTCCGAGTTACTCGCATTCCTCCCTGTTTATTCCGAAGTATTTTTGGGCCTCTCTTTAACAGCCTCAAGTAGGGAATTATATATGCGAGGTAGCAGCAGCCACTCCAGCCTTTCTGGCTTTGAGGCAGTATTTGATCAACATCATAACATGCATGCATTCCTATACATTCAGTCACGCGAATGTATTTCGCCCCGGGAATAAATGGATAGGCCTTCAGGCCGCATACCCAATATGTTCCGTTTAATATTTGGTAAAAGGTTGTGGCTGAGGCTTGGCTGGTGTAGACACAAGATGATTTTCCTAATTGGAAGGGTGCGGTATCATTCTGATTACATCATTCTGATTACAGAAACAAGTGGTATTTACTGCTCCTTTCGGGGGGAAACTCTAAGGCCATCAATAGCACCCAGAGTTTTCGGGACTGGTCGAGGGAACCAACCCGCAGTTATAATTACCCCTTTCAAATCTCCAAGTCGTATCATTTGAGCACGAGTCAAATTGTTGTACATCGTACACTTCTCTTTTGGTAAGTGGTATTACCGTGAGAGGAATTCCGGATTTCCCATGGTGTGGGATCTCAGCACATACCGAACAGTCGGTATGTCCCTTTAGTTTAGCATAATTCTGACATAAAGCGGTAAAATGATTTTTCCCACACCCCCCCACCCCCCACCCCGGCAGCTGGCGCCAATATTATCGTGACAATATAAAATTGACCATTCATTTCAGCTCACAACCCTATCTGTCTATTCCATAACACTTTAAATACCAGGGAGGAAGGAGTCCATGCAACACTTACAATTGTTTTGGGATACAGTTTTTTAACCAATCCTTAATAGTCTCTTATCTCAGTCCATTCTTTTTGCTCAGCTTGATTTTCAGAGGGTTGTCTGTAGGATGTGCGTGCCATTCTGCCGGAGGGGAAGGAGCGTCCACCGGGCCCTTAGCACAAGTGTGATGACTCCGCCCTTTTTCAGCAGTTCGGACGGCTGTTTCAGCAGTCAGTAGGAACGGTCCCTCCCAGCTTGGGTGCAGATTAGTATCTTTCCAGGTCTTTATCAGGACCCAATCACCCGTTTGTATCCGATGTACTGCGAACTCAAGTGGAGGTGTCTGGGTCAACAGACCCTTCTTTCGAAGGACATACAAAGAAGAGCCGAGCGCCACAATATAGTTCTTTAAAAACTTATCATTGAACTCTACAGTTAGTAATTCCCCCCTTCCATACAAGAAAGGTAATCCAAACATCATCTCATAAGGAGATAGGCCTATATCACGTCTAGGCGCAGTCCTAATGCGTACTAACGCGATAGGTAAACATTTTATCCATGGTAGTCGAGTATCTAGGACTAGATTAGACAATTGCTTCTTTAAGGTTTGATTCATTAGTTCCACCCGTCCAGAGGAAGGCAGATGACAAGGGGTGTGGAATTCCCAAGAGATTTCTAATCCCGCCATTACCTCTTGTAGGATCTTAGAGGTAAAATAGCTACCTTGGTCTGAATCTATACTTTCCACCAGTCCATATCCAGGAATTATATGTTCTAAAAGAGTTTTCACTACTCCCTTCGAGGTAGCTGAGGACATTGGAAATGCCTCCACCCACCCAGTTCGGTGATCCATTAGGCGTAATAAGTACTTTTGTTTCCCTAGTGGGGGTAATTCTATGTAATCTACCTGTATTCTTTGAAAAGGTGTTACCCCAGGGTTTCTTCCACCTCTTACACCCCCCCCCCCCGTTACTTTCTTATTAATCTTTTGGCAAGTCGGGCATCCTGCTCATACCTGCTTGGCTAATGTGTATATCCCTTTACATCCGTACTTCCTTAACACTGTGTCACACATAGCTTGGGAGCACCAATGACTGCCTTGGTGCAAGGTGGTTATGATGTTTCTCATGACTGGTTTACTTAATAACTCCCTTCCATCCGGAAAATACATATTCCTTGGGTTGTCTTATCCATCGTTATAGTTGCTGCACTATCCTCCACCCCAATTCCCCAACCGTGGGGAAAGGATGGAGTGCAATCATTCTATCAATTCTTTACATGGTCTCATATACTTCTGTAAGATATCCCTTAGCCTCCAGCGTTCAAAAGAAAAAAAAATGCCTATCTTGTCCAGAGTCTCCCGTAACTCAGAAACTTGAGTCCTGGCAACATCCGTTGTATGTTTCTGCTGCACTCTTTTCACATTAATGACATCCTTCCGATAGCAAGGCAGCCAGAACCGAACACAATACACCAAGCACGTCCTCATCAACGTCCTGTATAGCTGCAACATAACTTCCCAACTTCCTTACTCAATGCCATTGCTTATGAAAGCTAGGGTGCCAAAAGCCACTTTCACTGCTCTCTGTACCTGCGAGTCCACTTTCAGCAGACTGCATACTTGAACCCCAAGTTCCATCAGTTGCTCTAAACTTCTTTAGGTACTACCATTTACCAAGCAACTCCTACTTTGATTTGAATTCCCGAAGTGCAAGACCTCAAACTTATCTGTTTAAACTACATTTTCCATCTTTCAGCCGGCTTCCCCAGTTGATCCAATTCCTGCTCCAATTTCTGATAATCTTCCTCACAGTCCACGAAACCTCCTATTTTAGTGTGATCTGAAAATGTCTTAATCATGCCTTGTACAATTCTCATACAGAGCATTTCCAAAGATAACAAACATCAAGAGGCCCGGAACCGATTGCAAATGCACTCGACTATTCAAAGGCCACCAGTCTGGTAAGAACCCTTCCACTGTTGCTTTCTGCTTCCTATCATCAAAATAATTGTGTGTCTGATTTGCCATCTCCCTGGATTCCAAGCAATCAAAACCTTCAGAGCAGTCTCCGAAGTGGTTCCTTTTCAAACAATTTACTGAAATCCATAAAGACTCTGTGTCTACACTCTTCCCTCCTCAAGCAGACAGAGTATGTTTCAGAAAACAGAGAACAGTCATGCGCAGTACAGATCCTTTAGGCCTCGATGTTGTGCTGTCATTTTATCTTACTCTCAGATCAAGCTAACTGGCATATCCTTCAATTTACATTCATCCATTTGCCAGTCGAACTGTCGCTTAAACCTGACTCCAAAACCATTGCAGGCAGTGCATTCCACCCAGCCACCACTCTCTGTGTAAAGAAACAACCTCTGAAATCTCCGCTGAACCTTCCTCCAATCACCTTATAATTATGTCCGATCGTGATAGCCATTTTCCAACCTGGTAAAAGTATCTGTCTATCCACTATATCTATGACTCTCATCATCTCGCACATCTGTATCAAGTCGCCTCTCATTCTTATTTGCTCCAGTAAGAAACGCTCTCATTCCCTCAGCCTTTCTTCATCAGAACAACACTGCATTCCAGCCAGTATCCCGGTAAATCTCCCGTCTATTCTCTTTAGAGTTTCCACAAACTTCCGATAATGAGGCGACCAGAAGAGAACATAATATTCCAGATTTAACCAGGGTTTGACGGAGCCCTAGCATAACTTTGCGTCTTTCAAACACACTCCCCCGCAAATGAAAGCCAGCACACCTTATGCCTTGTCCACAACCCCATCAACTTGGACGGCAAAATTGAGGGACCTATGGTCGTTGACTCCAAGATCCTTTACTTCACACTGCTGACAATCCTTCCTTTGACCCTATATTCTGCAACATATTTGACAATCGAAAATGAATCACTTCACACATTTCCAGGTTGAACTCCATCTGCCACATCTCAGCCCAGGTGTGCTGAGTACCATTGCATCATGCAACATCCCTCCACTGTATCCAGGACTCCACCATCGACAAACTTACTAACATATTTTTCCACTTCGTCTTCCAAGTCATTTCTAAAAATCCCAAAAAGATTAGGTCCCAGAACAGATCTCTGCGTAACACCACTTGTTACTGAGGTCTAGCCTGAATACTTTCCATCAGCAACTACACTCTGTCTTCTATGGACCAGCCAATTATGTATCCAGACAAACAGAAATCCCTGTATCTAATGCGTCCTTACTTTCTGACTGAGTCTACCATTGGGAATCTTCTAAAATGCCTTGCCAAAATCCATGTGCACCACATCAACTGTGTGTACCTGCATCAATATATTTTGTCACTTTCTCAAACAATTCAATTAGCCTTGTGAAGAACAATACCCCTCATAATGTCATACTGCCTATCTTAACCAAGATATTGTTTTCCCACTAATCATAAATCATAAATCCTGTTTCTCAGAGTCTTCTCCAGTAATTTGTGTAAGACTATCTTGGTGATAATTCCCACGGTTATATCTATTCATTTTCTTGAATGATGGAATGGCATTTGCCACCTTCCAATCATCTGGTATTATTCCAGCGGACTGTGAGGAGGTAAATATCATCACCAAAGGAGCAGCAATCTCTTCCCTCTCTTTTCGTAGTAACCTTGAGTATGCCCCGTCTGACACAGAAGAGGTATCTACTGTCATGTTATTTTTTTCAAAATTTTCAGCACATGCTCCTTCTTAACATTAACCTTCATCAGCCTGTTTCACGGTGTATTCAGAAATGATAAGTGTGTCTCACTACTGCAGCAACGTATTCATTAAGGACTCCCTGACCTCATCCAACTCCAGGCACATCTTCCCTCCACTATCCCTTATCAACCCTACCCTTGCCCGCCATCTTGTTTGTCAGATGAGCATTGAATACTTAATGCTATCTGCTAATGCTTTTCATACGCCCTTATAGTTTTCCTAATTCCTTTCTTCATTTACTTCCTGGCGAATGTGTAGCCTTCAAGTCTGATATTTGCTTCCTCAAACTTAAGTACGCTTTCTTCTTCCTGGCGAATGTGTAACCCTCAAGTCTGAAAATTGCTGCCTCAACCTTAATTAAGCTTTCTTCTTCCTCGTGACCAAATACTTCACATCTCTTGTCATCCAAGGTCCCGTCGTGCTACAATCTCTTCCTTCCCTAAGTGGAAAAATCCTATTCAGCACTCGCAGCAAGTGTTCCCTAAACAACCTCCACATGTTTGTCGTACATTTCCTTGAGAATATCTGTTCCCAGTTTATGCTGCGCAGTTCCTTCCGAATGGCATTGCAATTCCCCCTCCCATTAAATATTTTCCCATGCCATCAGCTTTTATCCCGCTCCATGACTAAAGCAACTGTCAGGGAGCTGTTATCACTATGACTGAAATGCTGTCCCACCGAAATATCTGTTCACTTCAAAGAACTCAAACAAATTTATGAGCCATGATCTCCAAAGCAGAAAGCCATGCTAATTGTTCCCAGTCAAACCCTGCCTTTTTGAAAGGGTGCAAATCTTATCATTTCAAAGATTCTCATGTCAATTACGTACAACAGATGTTAGACTTACTCGTCGATAGTTCCAAGATTTTTCTTTGCAGACATTCTTAAATAAGGGCACGGCATTCACTCTGCGCCAGGCTTCCGGGACGCTACCCGTGGCTAAAAATAATGCAAAAATATCAGCTGGGACCGTCGCAATTTCTCACAGTATCTTTGAATATATCTGGTCAGGACCTGGGGATTTATTCACTGCCATACATTCTAATACATTCAACACCAACTCGAATGTGTTATGGGATGTATCCAGGATATGATCACTATCATCATACTTCATGTCTTTCACCACAGTAAACACAGAGCAGAAATATTTATTGAAGACTGCGGTTCTACACATACTTCTTCCTTCAATATATTTAAAAAACGTCTTTGATTTCACCCTAATCTTCGCAGCCAAGCTACCACCTGCCCTCTCATGCTTTCCTCCTTCAGTATTCTCCTGCTTGAAACTCTACCTCGAAGGATTCTCTTGAAGCAGCGCCTGAGTCATTCCTCTTCCTATTTTTCTGATAAAAGTCTCAAAATCTCTTGGCAACCAGAGTTCACTGTTCCTGTCAACCCTGCCAACCCTTATTGGTACATGACGATCTTGAACTATAACTGTCTCACTTTCGAAGGACTCTCTCTGGCTCGAAGTCCTTTTGCCTGCAAAGAAACTACTCGAACTACTCCCTGCAAGCTCCTGTCTAATTCCATTTAAAAAATTACCTTGCCCCAGTTTAGACCATGAAACGGTCGAACTTCATCGCTACTTTAAAACTCATAGAACTATGGTCACTTCTCCAATGATCCTTTCCCTCTGCCTCCTCGGTCATCAGCATTGCTCGATTTGCCAAGAGGAAATGAAGGTCTGCATGTTACCGAATTTATCTATCTGAAAAGATATTGGATACTCCATTATGTGTATGAACGATGAGAGACTAAGTGGCAGATTTGAGCATCGTTGACATCGTCAAGGTGTAGAAGCTAGAAAAAAAGACACTGAACGGCCTGAATGAAGGTGTTTAAACTGGGCCAGATGGATTACAAAGAGTTCTAAAGGAAATAGCTGAAGAGAAATCAGCATTGTTCGTGGTCCTCTCTCAGGAATCGCTGGAGTCAGACACAGCCTAAGAGTGCTAGAAAATCGCAAATGTGCCCCCTCCCCCCTTTTAAAAAAGAGAACAATGCAAAAGACATAAGATTACGACACGATTAGCCTTATTCCGGTCGTAGATAAAACCCTGAAGTCCCTTGGGAAGATATAGATTCCTGAATATTTGAAGATGCACGGTAAAATAGGATAAAGTCAGCATACTTTCACCAAGGGGAAGTCATGCCAGACAAATATGACATTGAGGAAGGAGTGCCGATGTTCGGCTCAGGGGAGACAATGGATATCAACTTTCTGTCCTACAGAATGTGCCACACAAGAAGCTTCTGAGTAAAATAATGGCCTATGACGTTACAGGCAAAGCATTTGCATGAATACATGTCTGGCAGAAATCAGAGGATGGGGATAAAATGATCTTTCTCTGAATGGCAACCAGTGACCAATAATATTCCACAAGGGTCAGTGTTGGGATCACAACTTTTCATTTGTCTATTAATTATCTAAACGAAGGATTTCAGGATATTCTGGCCACGTTTGTAGATGATAGAATGATAGTTAATGGGGAAGGTAGCATAGAGGAGGCGGAGAGGCTGCAGATAGGCTTGGACGGGTTAGGAAGTTGGGCAAAGAAGTGGAAGATGCTATAGTATGTGGAAGTGTGAGGTCATGCAATTCGGTCGGACGAATAGAGGCATGGACTATTTTCTAAACGGTGAGATAATTCAGAAGTTTGAAGTGAAAAGAGACTAGGGAATTGTAGTTCTGGATGACTTGAGCATAAATTCAGGGCTCTAACGCTGAGGTTTTAGAAAGCTCTGCTCCTCTCACATTTACAGTACATGTGCAGTATTGGGCAGGAAACCTCATGAAAGTTCTTCTGGCCCTGGACCGTGGTCAGTTAAAGTTCTCACGAATGGTCCCAGGAAACGAAAGCTTAACATATCAGGAACGTTTGAGAACTCTAAGGCTGTATTCGATGTTGTTTAACAGGATGAGGGAAAATCCAGTCGAAACTTACAGCATACTGAACAGTGTTGACAGTTTCGATTTTTCGATTAAGTGGAAGATGTTTCTATTGGTAGGAGAGATTAGAACCGGAGGCCACAACGTTCGGGTAAAGGGAGCACATTTTATAACAGACACAAGTAAAAACTTCTTCAGTCAGAAAGTGGTAAATCAATAGAATTCACTGTTATGGAATACTCTGGGACGCGGGTATTTAAATATACAGAGATAGATAGTTATTGATTGTCAATAGGACCAAGAGTTACGGGGAGATTGCAGCACTAGGGTCCCAGGTTCAATTTCAGCCTCGGGAAACTGTCTGGAGTTTGCACATTCTCCCCGTTGTTACGTGGGTTCCCTCCGGGTTCTCCCGTTCCTCCCTGAGTCCAAAGATGTGCAGGCCAGGTGAATTGGCCATGCGAAATTACCCATAGTGTTAGGTGCATTAGTCAGAGAAAAATGTGTCTTGGGTGGGTTACTCGTCGGAGGGTCGGTCTGGACTTGTTACGCCGAAGGGCCTATTTCCACGCTGTAGAGATTTTTGTGCAATCTATGTATATGGCCGCTCGGCCCTCTATTTTGCGCCGACCTGTGAACTATTCTCACCTCGTCCCCCTACATTATCCTTCAGCATCCATGTGATTATCTAAGGATTGTTTCAATCTCCCAAATATGGCGGAGATGACTACATTAGCAGGTAGGGCATTCCACACCCTTACAACTCTCTGCATAAAGAATCTGACTCTGTCATATGTCTTAAATCACCCATCAATTTGTAGTTATGCCCCCTCGTACAAGTTGACGAGATGATCCGAGGAAAAATACTTTCACTGTCTACCCTATCTAATCCTATGATCATTTTGTATGTCTCTATCAAATCACATCTTAGCCTTCTTGTTTCCAATAAGAACAGACTCAAGTCTCTCAGTCTTTTCTCATAAGACCTTCCCTCCAGACCAGACAACATTTTGGTAAATCTCCTCTGCACCATGTCCAATGCTCCACATCATTCCCGAAATATGGCGACCAGAACTGTACACAATATTCCAAGTGACACCACACTAATGTTTTGTATAGTTGCAGCATGATATTGCAGCTCCGGAACTCAAAGCCTCTACAAATGAAACCTATTGCAGCTCCGGAACTCAAAGCCTCTACAAATGAAACCGAACACACCATATGGCTTTTTAACAGCACTATCAACCTGGGTGGAAACTTTCAGGGATCTAGGTAATTGGAGTCTGCACATCCACAATACCAATAATCTTTCCATTGACCCAGTACTCTGCCTTCCTGTTATTCTTCCAAAGTGCTTCACCTCACATTTAGTGCATTGAACTCCATTTGCCATCTCTCATCCCAATTCTGCAGTTTATCCAAGACCCTCTGAAACCTGTAACAATCTTCCAATCTGTCCACTACTCCACTGACTTTAGTGTCGTCTGCAAATTTACTAATCCATCCACCTACGTCTGCGTCTAAGTCATTTATTAAAATGACAAACAT